>NC_084739.1:66751998-66879498 GCF_033978785.1 Entelurus aequoreus
GTACAACATTGTGGAGCGACTACATGTCCAAGTCTACTGTTGTATTAAAATGTGTGCCAAGGGAAACTGAATAGATGGGACTATCATGGAGCAATGTTAAACAAAATAAAAAATCATGTTACTTTCCAGAACTCAAACATAGATGCGTACAACATTGTGGAGCGACTACCTGTCCAAGTCTACTGTTGTATTAAAATGTGTGCCAAGGGAAATTGAATAGATGGGACTATCATGGAGCAATGTTAAACAAAATAAAAAATCATGTTACTTTCCGGAATACAAACATAGATGCGTACAACATTGTGGAGCGACTACCTGTCCAAGTCTACTGGTGTATTAAAATGTGCGCCAAGGGAAACTGAATAGATGGGACTATCATGGAGAAATTAAGAACTTTGAGACACTTGGGATTTAGGGCTATATAAATAAACATTGATTGATTGATTGAAGAAAAAATGTAAGTCATGCAACTTCTCAAATCATAAATGTGGATGCCTACAACATTGTGGAGCGACCACCTATCAAGGTTTAGTGTATTAAACTGTATGCCAAGGTAAACTGACTATCATGGAGCAATGTTAAACAAAATAAAAAATCATGTTACTTTCCGGAACTCAAACATAGCTGCATACAACATTGTGGAGCGAACACCTGTCCAAGTCTACTGTTGTATTAAAATGTGTGCCAAGGGAAACTGTATAGATAGTACTATCATGGAGCAATGTTAAACAAAATAAAAAAATCATGTTACTTTCCGGAATACAAACATAGATGCGTACAACATTGTGGAGCGAACACCTGACAAAGACTACTGGTGTATTAAAATGTGTGCCAAGGGAAACTGAATAGATGGGACTATCATGGAGAAATGAAGAACTTTGAGACACTTGTGATTTAGGGCTATATAAATAAACATTGATTGATTGATTGAAGACAAAATATAAGTCATACAACTTCTCAAATCATAAATGTGGATGCCTACAACATTGTGGAGCGACCACCTATCAAGGTTTAGTGTATTAAACTGTATGCCAAGGTAAACTGACTATCATGGAGCAATGTTAAACAAAATAAAAAATCATGTTACTTTCCGGAATACAAACATAGATGCGTACAACATTATGGAGCGACTACCTGTCCAAGTCTACTGGTGTATTAAAATGTGCGCCAAGGGAAACTGAATAGATAGGACTATCATGGAGCAATGTTAAACAAAATAAAAAATCATGTTACTTTCCGGAACTCAAACATAGATGCATACAACATTGTGGAGCGAACACCTGTCCAAGTCTACTGTTGTATTAAAATGTGTGCCAAGGGAAACTGAATAGATAGGACTATCATGGAGCAATGTTAAACAAAATAAAAAATCATGTTACTTTCCGGAACACAAACATAGATGCATACAACATTGTGGAGCGACTACCTGTCCAAGTCTACTGTTGTATTAAAATGTGTGCCAAGGGAAACTGAATAGATAGGACTATCATGGAGCAATGTTAAACAAAATAAAAAATCATGTTACTTTCCGGAATACAAACATAGATGCGTACAACATTGTGGAGCGACTACCTGTCCAAGTCTACTGGTGTATTAAAATGTGCGCCAAGGGAAACTGAATAGATAGGACTATCATGGAGCAATGTTAAACAAAATAAAAAATCATGTTACTTTCCGGAATACAAACATAGATGCATACAACATTGTGGAGCGAACACCTGTCCAAGTCTACTGTTGTATTAAAATGTGTGCCAAGGGAAACTGAATAGATAGGACTATCATGGAGCAATGTTAAACAAAATAAAAAATCATGTTACTTTCCGGAACTCAAATATAGATGCATACAACATTGTGGAGCGACTACCTGTCCAAGTCTACTGGTGTAATAAAATGTGTGCCAAGGGAAACTGAATAGATAGGACTATCATGGAGCAATGTTAAACAAAATAAAAAATCATGTTACTTTCCGGAATACAAACATAGATGCGTACAACATTGTGGAGCGACTACATGTCCAAGTCTACTGGTGTATTAAAATGTGCGCCAAGGGAAACTGAATAGATAGGACTATCATGGAGAAATGTTAAACAAAATAAAAAATCATGTTACTTTCCGGAATACAAACATAGATGCATACAACATTGTGGAGCGAACACCTGACAAAGACTACTGGTGTATTAAAATGTGTGCCAAGGGAAACTGAATAGATGGGACTATCATGGAGAAATGAAGAACTTTGAGACACTTGTGATTTAGGGCTATATAAATAAACATTGATTGATTGATTGAAGAAAAAATATAAGTAATACAACTTCTCAAATCATAAATGTGGATGCCTACAACATTGTGGAGCGACCACCTATCAAGGTTTAGTGTATTAAACTGTATGCCAAGGTAAACTGACTATCATGGAGCAATGTTAAACAAAATAAAAAATCATGTTACTTTCCGGAACTCAAACATAGATGCATACAACATTGTGGAGCGAACACCTGACAAAGACTACTGGTGTATTAAAATGTGTGCCAAGGGAAACTGAATAGATAGGACTATCATGGAGCAATGTTAAACAAAATAAAAAATCATGTTACTTTCCGGAACTCAAACATAGATGCATACAACATTGTGGAGCGAACATCTGACAAAGACTACTGGTGTATTAAAATGTGTGCCAAGGGAAACTGAATAGATAGGACTATCATGGAGCAATGTTAAACAAAATAAAAAATCATGTTTCTTTCCGGAATACAAACATAGATGCGTACAACATTGTGGAGCGACTACCTGTCCAAGTCTACTGGTGTATTAAAATGTGTGCCAAGGGATACTGAATAGATAGGACTATCATGGAGCAATGTTAAACAAAATAAAAAATCATGTTACTTTCCGGAATACAAACATAGATGCGTACAACATTGTGGAGCGACTACCTGTCCAAGTCTACTGGTGTATTAAAATGTGTGCCAAGGGAAACTGAATAGATAGGACTATCATGGAGCAATGTTAAACAAAATTAAAAATCATGTTACTTTCCGGAATACAAACATAGATGCGTACAACATTGTGGAGCGACTACATGTCCAAGTCTACTGGTGTATTAAAATGTGCGCCAAGGGAAACTGAATAGATATGACTATCATGGAGCAATGTTAAACAAAATAAAAAATCAAGTTACTTTCCGGAATACAAACATAGATGCGTACAACATTGTGGAGCGTACACCTGTCAAAGTCTACTGGTGTATTAAAATGTGTGCCAAGGGAAACTGAATAGATAGGACTATCATGGAGCAATGTTAAACAAAATAAAAAATCATGTTACTTTCCGGAATACAAACATAGATAAGTACAACATTGTGGAGCGACTACCTGTCCAAGTCTACTGTTGTATTAAAATGTGTGCCAAGGGAAACTGAATAGATGGGACTATCATGGAGCAATGTTAAACAAAATAAAAAATCATGTTACTTTCCGGAACTCAAACATAGATGCGTACACCATTGTGGAGCGACTCCCTGTCCATGTCTACTGGTGTATTAAAATGTGTGCCAAGGGATACTGAATAGATAGGACTATCATGGAGCAATGTTAAACAAAATAAAAAATCATGTTACTTTCCGGAATACAAACATAGATGCGTACAACATTGTGGAGCGACTACCTGTCCAAGTCTACTGTTGTATTAAAATGTGTGCCAAGGGAAACTGAATAGATAGGACTATCATGGAGCAATGTTAAACAAAATAAAAAATCATGTTACTTTCCGGAACTCAAACATAGATGCGTACAACATTGTGGAGCGACTACCTGTCCAAGTCTACTGTTGTATTAAAATGTGTGCCAAGGGAAACTGAATAGATAGGACTATCATGGAGCAATGTTAAACAAAATAAAAAATCATGTTACCTTCCGGAATACAAACATAGATGCGTACAACATTGTGGAACGACTACCTGTCCAAGTCTACTGTTGTATTAAAATGTGTGCCAAGGGAAACTGAATAGATAGGACTACCATTGAGAAATGTTAAACAAAATTAAAAGTCATGTAACTCTCCGTAACATAAACATAGATGCCTACAACATTGTGGAGCGTCCACCTATCAAAGTTTAGTGTATTAAACTGTATGCCAAGGTAAACTGAAGACATAGGACTACCATGGAGAAATGTTCAACAAAATTAAAAGTCACGTAACTCTCCGGAACATAAACATAGATGCATACAACATTGTGGAGCGACCACCTTTCAAATTCTGCTTGTTTTTTAAAATATTTGCCAAGGGGAACTGATTACATAGGACTATCATGGAGAAATGAAGAAAAAAATATAAGTCATATAACTCCTCAAAACATAAATGCGGATGCCTACAACATTGTGGAGCGACCACCTATCAAAGTTTAGTGTATTAAACTGTATGCCAAGGTAAACTGAAGACACAGGATTATCCTGGAGCAATGTTAAACAAAATGAAAAGTCACGTTACTTTCCGGAACACAAACATAGATGCATACAACATTGTGGAGCGACCACCTGTCAAAGTCTACTTGTGTATTAAAATGTATGCCAAGGGAAACTGATGGAGAAATGTTAAACAAAATTAAAAGTCATGTAACTCTCCGTAACTTAAACATAGATGCCTACAACATTGTGGAGCGACCACCTATCAAAGTTTAGTGTATTAAACTGTTGGCCAAGGTAAACTGAAGACATAAGACTACCATAGAGAAATGTTCAACAAAATTAAAAGTCACGTAACTCTCCGGAACATAAACATGGATGCATACAACATTGTGGAGCGACCACCTTTCAAATTCTGCTTGTGTATTAAAATATTTGCCAAGGGAAACTGATTACATAGGACTATTATGGAGAAATGAAGGAAAAAATATAAGTCATATAACTCCTCAAAACATAAATGTGGATGCCTACAACATTGTGGAGCGACCACCGATCAAAGTTTAGTGTATTAAACTGTATGCCAAGGTAAACTGAAGACACAGGATTATCATGGAGCAATGTTAAACAAAATGAAAAGTCATGTTACTTTCCGGAACACAAACATAGATGCATACAACATTGTGGAGCGACCACCTGTCAAAGTTTACTTGTGTATTAAAATGGATGCCAAGGGAAACTGATGGAGAAATGTTAAACAAAATTAAAAGTCATGTAACTCTCCGTAACATAAACATAGATGCCTACAACATTGTGGAGCGACCACCTATCAAAGTTTAGTGTATTAAACTGTTGGCCAAGGTAAACTGAAGACATAAGACTACCATGGAGAAATGTTCAACAAAATTAAAAGTCACGTAACTCTCCGGAACATAAACATAGATGCATACAACATTGTGGAGCGACCACCTTTCAAATTTTGCTTGTGTATTAAAATATTTGCCAAGGGAAACTGATTACATAGGACTATCATGGAGAAATGAAGAAAAAAATATAAGTCATATAACTCCTCAAAACATAAATGTGGATCCCTACAACATTGTGGAGCGACCACCGATCAAAGTTTAGTGTATTAAACTGTATGCCAAGGTAACTGAAGACACAGGATTATCATGGAGCAATGTTAAACAAAATTAAAAGTCACGTAACTCTCCGGAACATAAACATAGATGCATACAACATTGTGGAGCGACCACCTGTCAAAGTCTACTTGTGTATTAAAATGTATGCCAAGGGAAACTGATGGAGAAATGTTAAACAAAATTAAAAGTCATGTAACTCTCCGTAACATAAACATAGATGCCTACAACATTGTGGAGCGACCACCTATCAAAGTTTAGTGTATTAAACTGTTGGCCAAGGTAAACTGAAGACATAAGACTACCATGGAGAAATGTTCAACAAAATTAAAAGTCATGTAACTCTCCGGAACATAAACATAGATGCATACAACATTGTGGAGCGACCACCTTTCAAATTCTGCTTGTTTTTTAAAATATTTGCCAAGGGAAACTGATTACATAGGACTATCATGGAGAAATGAAGGAAAAAATATAAGTCATATAACTCCTCAAAACATAAATGTGGATGCCTACAACATTGTGGAGCGACCACCGATCAAAGTTTAGTGTATTAAACTGGATGCCAAGGTAAACTGAAGACACAGGATTATCCTGGAGCAATGTTAAACAAAATGAAAAGTCATGTTACTTTCCGGAACACAAACATAGATGCATACAACATTGTGGAGCGACCACCTGTCAAAGTTTACTTGTGTATTAAAATGTATGCCAAGGGAAACTGATGGAGAAATGTTAAACAAAATTAAAAGTCATGTAACTCTCCGTAACATAAACATAGATGCCTACAACATTGTGGAGCGACCACCTATCAAAGTTTAGTGTATTAAACTGTATGCCAAGGTAAACTGAAGACATAGGACTATCATGGAGAAATGTTCAACAAAATTAAAAGTCACGTAACTCTCCGGAACATAAACATAGATGCATACAACATTGTGGAGCGACCACCTTTCAAATTCTGCTTGTGTATTAAAATATTTGCCAAGGGAAATTGATGACATAGGACTATCATGGAGAAATGAAGGAAAAAATATAAGTCATATAACTCCTCAAAACATAAATGTGGATGCCAACAACATTGTGGAGCGACCACCGATCAAAGTTTAGTGTATTAAACTGTATGCCAAGGTAAACTGAAGACACAGGATTATCATGGAGCAATGTTAAACAAAATTAAAAGTCACGTAACTCTCCGGAACATAAACATAGATGCATACAACATTGTGGAGCGACCACCTGTCAAAGTCTACTTGTGTATTAAAATGTATGCCAAGGGAAACTGATGGAGAAATGTTAAACAAAATCAAAAGTCATGTAAATCTCCGTAACATAAACATAGATGCCTACAACATTGTGGAGCGTCCACCTATCAAAGTTTAGTGTATTAAACTGTATGCCAAGGTAAACTGAAGACATAGGACTACCATGGAGAAATGTTCAACAAAATTAAAAGTCACGTAACTCTCCGGAACATAAACATAGATGCATACAACATTGTGGAGCGACCACCTTTCAAATTCTGCTTGTTTTTTAAAATATTTGCCAAGGGGAACTGATTTCATAGGACTATCGTGGAGAAATGATGGAAAAAATATAAGTCATATAACTCCTCAAAACATAAATGTGGATGCCTACAACATTGTGGAGCGACCACCGATCAAAGTTTAGTGTATTAAACTGTATGCCAAGGTAAACTGAAGACACAGGATTATCCTGGAGCAATGTTAAACAAAATGAAAAGTCATGTTACTTTCCGGAACACAAACATAGATGCATACAACATTGTGGAGCGACCACCTGTCAAAGTCTACTTGTGTATTAAAATGTATGCCAAGGGAAACTGATGGAGAAATGTTAAACAAAATTAAAAGTCATGTAACTCTCCGTAACATAAACATAGATGCCTACAACATTGTGGAGCGTCCACCTATCAAAGTTTAGTGTATTAAACTGTATGCCAAGGTAAACTGAAGACATAGGACTACCATGGAGAAATGTTCAACAAAATTAAAAGTCACGTAACTCTCCGGAACATAAACATAGATGCATACAACATTGTGGAGCGACCACCTTTCAAATTCTGCTTGTTTTTTAAAATATTTGCCAAGGGGAACTGATTTCATAGGACTATCATGGAGAAATTATGAAAAAAATATAAGTCATATAACTCCTCAAAACATAAATGTGGATGCCTACAACATTGTGGAGCAACCACCGATCAAAGTTTAGTGTATTAAACTGTATGCCAAGGTAAACTGAAGACACAGGATTATCCTGGAGCAATGTTAAACAAAATGAAAAGTCATGTTACTTTCCGGAACACAAACATAGATGCATACAACATTGTGGAGCGACCACCTGTCAAAGTCTACTTGTGTATTAAAATGTATGCCAAAGGAAACTGATGGAGAAATGTTAAACAAAATTAAAAGTCATGTAACTCTCCGTAACATAAACATAGATGCCTACAACATTGTGGAGCGACCACCTATCAAAGTTTAGTGTATTAAACTGTAGGCCAAGGTAAACTGAAGACATAGGACTATCATGGAGAAATGTTCAACAAAATTAAAAGTCACGTAATTCTCCGGAACATAAACATAGATGCATACAACATTGTGGAGCGACCACCTTTCAAATTCTGCTTGTGTATTAAAATATTTGCCAAGGGAAACTGATGACATAGGACTATCATGGAGAAATGAAGGAAAAAATATAAGTCATATAACTCCTCAAAACATAAATGTGGATGCCTACAACATTGTGGAGCGACCACCGATCAAAGTTTAGTGTATTAAACTGTATGCCAAGGTAAACTGAAGACACAGGATTATCCTGGAGCAATGTTAAACAAAATTAAAAGTCACGTATCTCTCCGGAACATAAACATAGATGCATACAACATTGTGGAGCGACCACCGATCAAAGTTTAGTGTATTAAACTGTATGCCAAGGTAAACTGAAGACACAGGATTATCCTGGAGCAATGTTAAACAAAATTAAAAGTCACGTAACTCTCCGGAACATAAACATAGATGCATACAACATTGTGGAGCGACCACCTGTCAAAGTCTACTTGTGTATTAAAATGTATGCCAAGGGAAACTGATGGAGAAATGTTAAACAAAATTAAAAGTCATGTAACTCTCCGTAACATAAACATAGATGCCTACAACATTGTGGAGCGACCACCTATCAAAGTTTAGTGTATTAAACTGTTGGCCAAGGTAAACTGAAGACATAAGACTACCATAGAGAAATGTTCATCAAAATTAAAAGTCACGTAACGCTCCGGAACATAAACATAGATGCATACAACATTGTGGAGCGACCACCTTTCAAATTCTGCTTGTGTATTAAAATATTTGCCAAGGGAAACTGATTACATAGGACTATTATGGAGAAATGAAGGAAAAAATATAAGTCATATAACTCCTCAAAACATAAATGTGGATGCCTACAACATTGTGGAGCGACCACCGATCAAAGTTTAGTGTATTAAACGGTATGCCAAGGTAAACTGAAGACACAGGATTATCATGGAGCAATGTTAAACAAAATGAAAAGTCATGTTACTTTCCGGAACACAAACATAGATGCATACAACATTGTGGAGCGACCACCTGTCAAAGTTTACTTGTGTATTAAAATGGATGCCAAGGGAAACTGATTACATAGGACTATCATGGAGAAATGAAGAAAAAAATATAAGTCATATAACTCCTCAAAACATAAATGCAGATGCCTACAACATTGTGGAGCGACCACCTATCAAAGTTTAGTGTATTAAACTGTATGCCAAGGTAAACTGAAGACACAGGATTATCATGGAGCAATGTTAAACAAAATGAAAAGTCATGTTACTTTCCGGAACACAAACATAGATGCATACAACATTGTGGAGCGACCACCTGTCAAAGTCTACTTGTGTATTAAAATGTATGCCAAGGGAAACTGATGGAGAAATGTTAAACAAAATTAAAAGTCATGTAACTCTCCGTAACATAAACATAGATGCCTACAACATTGTGGAGCGACCACCTATCAAAGTTTAGTGTATTAAACTGTTGGCCAAGGTAAACTGAAGACATAAGACTACCATGGAGAAATGTTCAACAAAATTAAAAGTCATGTAACTCTCCGGAACATAAACATAGATGCATACAACATTGTGGAGCGACCACCTTTCAAATTCTGCTTGTTTTTTAAAATATTTGCCAAGGGAAACTGATTACATAGGACTATCATGGAGAAATGAAGGAAAAAATATAAGTCATATAACTCCTCAAAACATAAATGTGGATGCCTACAACATTGTGGAGCGACCACCGATCAAAGTTTAGTGTATTAAACTGTATGCCAAGGTAAACTGAAGACACAGGATTATCCTGGAGCAATGTTAAACAAAATGAAAAGTCATGTTACTTTCCGGAACACAAACATAGATGCATACAACATTGTGGAGCGACCACCTTTCAAAGTTTACTTGTGTATTAAAATGGATGCCAAGGGAAACTGATGGAGAAATGTTAAACAAAATTAAAAGTCATGTAACTCTCCGTAACTTAAACATAGATGCCTACAACATTGTGGAGCGTCCACCTATCAAAGTTTAGTGTATTAAACTGTATGCCAAGGTAAACTGAAGACATAGGACTACCATGGAGAAATGTTCAACAAAATTAAAAGTCACGTAACTCTCTGGAACATAAACATAGATGCATACAACATTGTGGAGCGACCACCTTTCAAATTCTGCTTGTTTTTTAAAATATTTGCCAAGGGAAACTTATTACACAGGACTACCATGCAGAAATGTTAAACAAAATTAAAAGTCACGTAACTCTCAACATTTGTCGTCAAGTAAATGCACACAACATTGTGGGGTGACCTTCAATAGCGTGCAGGGACCTCGTTTGCAACGTCCAGTAAGACTAGCAGCAGACTTTAAACTTATGCGGGGTGTGGCCATTGTTTGAGGAAATACCCAAATTCCCAGCAATTACAACACATTTGCTGGAATGTTTCAAATGATGATCTTCTTTAATTCCAATGACGAATTATGGATTTAGTATTTATAAAACACACACCGTGCAGGAACCTACTGATCCCAGCAAGGAGGCAAAAAGGACAATTTAAGGTCATCCCTCCAAGGGTCGGCGGGAGAAAAGCGCGGGTATGTCGCCGCCAGGCCTGCAAGACGTATCTGCTGTCAAGTAGGCTCCGCCCACGCTCTGAGCTGCGGTCAGCGACGGTCTCACCGGGATAAAACGCCCGTCCAACTGGCGTTTGAAGCCTTCACGTGTGGGTAAGAAGAATGGTGTGGCGCCGCGGGGGAAGAAACCGACTCGAGGTCTTCATCGCTGAGAAGTTTCTGCTCTTTTCTTTTGCGTGTCAACACAATTTGCATGAAGCCTTTTTTTCTATGGTCAGTGAACTTGTTCACTTCCTTGGATTCCTACTCAGTTGTGTGATGGTTCTTGTTACTTCTTGTTGTTGTTGAGGGGGTTTTTTTCCATGCAGGTGATGTAACCGTGGTTACAGAATAAATCCAACACGTTAAACGGTGTCTTCATTCTGCTCCATTCCAACCTTCTCTGCGTCCATTTTGAAGTCACCTGTTTTTAACAACACACTTTTGTCTTCCTTTTGTTGCGTTTATACCATTTTTGGCACAACTAAAACGTGCGAAGACACAAACATGTAATGTGGTCTTTCAAGATGTTGTTGGAATAGACTCAACGTTATTGTGTAACATGTTTTTGTTCATGTTGGAGTCAAAGATCCTCTATATGACGAGAGCATTCTGCTGTTTTTAGGAATCTGCTGCAAAAACACTTGTCAAAGATCCTTTAGAGACCAGGCTTTCTGTGGAACGCTCTCCCTGACCACCTGAGGGCACCACAGACTGTGGATGCTTTTTAAAAAAAGCTTAAAACCCTTATTTTTTTTTTAAAAATAGTTGTATGTGTGTTAGTTCTAGCTATTAGGCTGTTCTAGTTTTTTATTTAATTTTACTATTTATTTTACTCGTTGGGGGCAGCTATTTGTTGTTCTAGCTTTGCTTTTTTTTTTTTTAAATGCACTTTAAGATTGTTTGTTCAATGTAAAGTGCTTTTACAAATAAAATATATTATTATTATTATTATTATATGACAAACGGTGTTGTTTTTAGGAATCTGCTGCAAAAACACGAGTCAAAGATCCTTTCTGCGACAGAAAAATGATGTTGTTTTTAGAAATCTTCTTGAAAAACACGAGTCAAAGATCCTTTGAGGACAAGAGCATTCTGCTGTTTTTGAGAATCTGCTGCAAAAACACTTGTCAAAGATCCTTTATATGACATAAACGGTGTTGTTTTTAGGAATCTGCTGCAAAAACACGTGTCAAAGATCCTTTATACGACAGAAGCATGATGTTATTTTTAGAAATATTCTGCAAAAACACGAGTCAAAGATCCTTTAGAGGACAAGAGCATTCTGCTGTCTTTGAGAATCTGCTGCAAAAACACTTGTCAAAGATCCTTTATATGACATAAACGGTGTTGTTTTTAGGAATCTGCTGCAAAAACACGTGTCAAAGATCCTTTCTGCGACAGAAGCATGATGTTGTTTTTAGAAATCTTCTCAAAAAACAATTGTCAAAGATCCTTTAGAGACCAGGCTTTCTGTGGAACGCCCTCCCTGACCACCTGAGGGCACCACAGACTGTGGATGCTATTTTAAAAAAGCTTAAAAACCCTTCTTTTTTAAAAAAAAAAAAAGCCTTTTGATAGTTGTATGTGTGTTAGTTCTAGCTATTAGGCTGTTCTAGTTTTTATTTAATTTTACTATTTATTTTACTCGTTGGGGGCAGCTATTTGTTGTTCTAGCTTTGCTTTTGTTTTGTTTTTTAAATGCACTTTAAGATTTTTTGTTCAATGTAAAGTGCTTTTACAAATAAAATATATTATTATTATTATTATTATTATTATTATTATTATTATATGACAAACGGTGTTGTTTTTAGGAATCTGCTGCAAAAACACTTGTCAAAGATCCTTTAGAGACCAGGCTTTCTGTGGAACGCTCTCCCTGACCACCTGAGGGCACCACAGACTGTGGATGCTTTTTAAAAAAAGCTTAAAAACCCTTCTTTTAAAAAAAAAAAAAAAAGCCTTTTGATAGTTGTATGTGTGTTAGTTAGCTAGCTATTAGGCTGTTCTAGTTTTTTATTTAATTTTACTATTTATTTTACTCGTTGGGGGCAGCTATTTGTTGTTCTAGCTTTGCTTTTGTTTTTTTTTAAATGCACTTTAAGATTGTTTGTTCAATGTAAAGTGCTTTTACAAATAAAATATATTATTATTATTATTATATGACAAACGGTGTTGTTTTTAGGAATCTGCTGCAAAAACACGAGTCAAAGATCCTTTCTGCGACAGAAAAATGATGTTGTTTTTAGAAATCTTCTTGAAAAACACGAGTCAAAGATCCTTTAGAGGACAAGAGCATTCTGCTGTTTTTGAGAATCGGCTGCAAAAACACTTGTCAAAGATCCTTTATACGACAGAAGCATGATGTTATTTTTAGAAATATTCTGCAAAAACACGAGTCAAAGATCCTTTAGAGGACAAGAGCATTCTGCTGTTTTTGAGAATCTGCAGCAAAAACACTTGTCAAAGATCCTTTATATGACATAAACGGTGTTGTTTTTAGGAATCTGCTGCAAAAACACGTGTCAAAGATCCTTTATACGACAGAAGCGTGATGTTGTTTTTAGAAATCTTCTGCAAAAACACGAGTCAAAGATCCTTTAGAGGACAACAGCATTCTGCTGTTTTTGAGAATCTGCTGCAAAAACACTTGTCAAAGATCCTTTATATGACATAAACGGTGTTGTTTTTAGGAATCTGCTGCAAAAACACGTGTCAAAGATCCTTTCTGTGACAGAAGCATGATGTTGTTTTTAGAAATCTTCTTAAAAAACACTTGTCAAAGATCCTTTAGAGACCAGGCTTTCTGTGAAACGCTCTCCCTGACCACCTGAGGGCACCACAGACTGTGGATGCTTTTTAAAAAAAAGCTTAAAAACCCTTCTTTTTAAAAAAAAGCCTTTTGATAGTTGTATGTGTGTTAGTTAGCTAGCTATTAGGCTGTTCTAGTTTTTTATTTAATTTTACTATTTATTTTACTCGTTGGGGGCAGCTATTTGTTGTTCTAGCTTTGCTTTTTTTTTTTTTTAAATGCACTTTAAGATTGTTTGTTCAATGTAAAGTGCTTTTACAAATAAAATATATTATTATTATTATTATATGACATAAACGGTGTTGTTTTTAGGAATCTGCTGCAAAAACACGAGTCAAAGATCCTTTCTGCGACAGAAAAATGATGTTGTTTTTAGAAATCTTCTTGAAAAACACGAGTCAAAGATCCTTTAGAGGACAAGAGCATTCTGCTGTTTTTGAGAATCTGCTGCAAAAACACGTGTCAAAGATCCTTTATACGACAGAAGCATGATGTTATTTTTAGAAATATTCTGCAAAAACACGAGTCAAAGATCCTTTAGAGGACAAGAGCATTCTGCTGTTTTTGAGAATCTGCTGCAAAAACACTTGTCAAAGATCCTTTATATGACATAAACGGTGTTGTTTTTAGGAATCTGCTGCAAAAACACGTGTCAAAGATCCTTTCTGCGACAGAAGCATGATGTTGTTTTTAGAAATCTTCTTAAAAAACAATTGTCAAAGATCCTTTAGAGACCTGGCTTTCTGTGGAACGCCCTCCCTGACCACCTGAGGGCACCACAGACTGTGGATGCTTTTAAAAAAAAGCTTAAAAACCCTTCTTTTAAAAAAAAAAAAAAAAAAAAGCCTTTTGATAGTTGTATGTGTGTTAGTTCTAGCTATTAGGCTGTTCTAGTTTTTTATTTAATTTTACTATTTATTTTACTCGTTGGGGGCAGCTATTTGTTGTTCTAGCTTTGCTTTTGTTTTTTTTTAAATGCACTTCAAGATTGTTTGTTCAATGTAAAGTGCTTTTACAAATAAAATATATTATTATTATTATTATTATTATTATTATATGACAAACGGTGTTGTTTTTAGGAATCTGCTGCAAAAACACTTGTCAAAGATCCTTTAGAGACCAGGCTTTCTGTGGAACGCTCTCCCTGACCACCTGAGGGCACCACAGACTGTGGATGCTTTTTAAAAAAAAAGCTTAAAAACCCTTCTTTTTAAAAAAAAAAAAAAAAGCCTTTTGATAGTTGTATGTGTGTTAGTTAGCTAGCTATTAGGCTGTTGTAGTTTTTTATTTAATTTTACTTTTAATTTTACTATTTATTTTACTCGTTGGGGGCAGCTATTTGTTGTTCTAGCTTTGCTTTTTTTTTTTAAATGCACTTTAAGATTGTTTGTTCAATGTAAAGTGCTTTTACAAATAAAATATATTATTATTATTATTATAT
The DNA here is from genome assembly GCF_033978785.1 of Entelurus aequoreus. NCBI lineage: Eukaryota > Metazoa > Chordata > Actinopteri > Syngnathiformes > Syngnathidae > Entelurus > Entelurus aequoreus. The sequence continues at coordinate 66,766,982 of NC_084739.1, forward strand.
GACAAACAGTGTTGTTTTTAGGAATCTGCTGCAAAAACACGAGTCAAAGATCCTTTCTGCGACAGAAAAATGTTGTTTTTAGAAATCTTCTTGAAAAACACGAGTCAAAGATCCTTTAGAGGACAAGAGCATTCTGCTGTTTTTGAGAATCTGCTGCAAAAACACTTGTCAAAGATCCTTTATATGACATAAACGGTGTTGTTTTTAGGAATCTGCTGCAAAAACACGAGTCAAAGATCCTTTCTGCCACAGAAGCATGATGTTGTTTTTACAAATCTTCTGCAAAAACACGAGTCAAAGATCCTTTAGAGGACAAGAGCATTCTGCTGTTTTTGAGAATCTGCTGCAAAAACACTTGTCAAAGATCCCTTATATGACATAAACGGTGTTGTTTTTAGGAATCTGCTGCAAAAACACGTGTCAAAGATCCTATCTGCGACAGAAGCATGATGTTGTTTTTAGAAATCTTCTTAAAAAACAATTGTCAAAGATCCTTTAGAGACCAGGCTTTCTGTGGAACGCTCTCCCTGACCACCTGAGGGCACCACAGACTGTGGATGCTTTTTAAAAAAAGCTTGAAAACCCTTCTTTTTTTAAAAAAAAAAGCCTTTTGATAGTTGTATGTGTGTTAGTTCTAGCTATTAGGCTGTTCTAGTTTTTTATTTAATTTTACTATTTATTTTACTCGTTGGGGGCAGCTATTTGTTGTTCTAGCTTTGCTTTTGTTTTTTTTTAAATGCACTTTAAGATTGTTTGTTCAATGTAAAGTGCTTTTACAAATAAAATATATTATTATTATTATTATTATATGACATAAACAGTGTTGTTTTTAGGAATCTGCTGCAAAAACACGGGTCAAAGATCCTTTATACGACAGAAGCATGATGTTGTTTTTAGAAATCTTCTGCAAAAACACGAGTCAAAGATCCTTTAGAGGACGAGAGCATTCTGCTGTTTTTGAGAATCGGCTGCAAAAACACTTGTCAAAGATCCTTTATATGATAGCAACGGTGTTGTTTTTAGGAATCTGCTGCAAAAACACGTGTCAAAGATCCTTTATACGACAGAATCATGATGTTGATTTTAGAAATCTTCTGCAAAAACACGAGTCAAAGATCCTTTAGAGGACAAGAGCATTCTGCTGTTTTTGAGAATCTGCTGCAAAAACACTTGTCAAAGATCCTTTATATGACATAAACGGTGTTGTTTTTAGGAATCTGCTGCAAAAACACGGGTCAAAGATCCTTTATACGACAGAAGCATGATGTTGTTTTTAGAAATCTTCTGCAAAAACACGAGTCAAAGATCCTTTAGAGGACGAGAGCATTCTGCTGTTTTTGAGAATCGGCTGCAAAAACACTTGTCAAAGATCCTTTATATGATAGCAACGGTGTTGTTTTTAGGAATCTGCTGCAAAAACACGTGTCAAAGATCCTTTATACGACAGAATCATGATGTTGATTTTAGAAATCTTCTGCAAAAACACGAGTCAAAGATCCTTTAGAGGACAAGAGCATTCTGCTGTTTTTGAGAATCTGCTGCAAAAACACTTGTCAAAGATCCTTTATATGACATAAACGGTGTTGTTTTTAGGAATCTGCTGCAAAAACACGGGTCAAAGATCCTTTATACGACAGAAGCATGATGTTGTTTTTAGAAATCTTCTGCAAAAACACGAGTCAAAGATCCTTTAGAGGACAAGAGCATTCTGCTGTTTTTGAGAATCGGCTGCAAAAACACTTGTCAAAGATCCTTTATATGATAGCAACGGTGTTGTTTTTAGGAATCTGCTGCAAAAACACGTGTCAAAGATCCTTTATACGACAGAATCATGATGTTGATTTTAGAAATCTTCTGCAAAAACACGAGTCAAAGATCCTTTAGAGGACAAGAGCATTCTGCTGTTTTTGAGAATCTGCTGCAAAAACACTTGTCAAAGATTCTTTATATGACAGAAACGGTGTTGTTTTTAGGAATCTGCTGCAAAAACACAAGTCCATCCATCCATCCATTTTCTACCGCTTGTCCCTTTTGGGGTCGCGGGGGGGGGGGTGCCGGAGCCTATCAAACACGAGTCAAAGATCCTTTATAAGACAAAAGCATGATGTTGTTTTTAGAAATCTTCTGCAAAAACAAAAGTCAAAGATCCTGTATAGGACAAGAGCATTCTGCTGTTTTTAGGAACATTCTGCAAAAACACGAGTCAAAGATCCTCTATATGACATAAACAGTGTTGTTTTTAGGAATCTGTTGCAAAAACACGAGTCAAAGATCATTTATATAACAGAAGCATTCTGTTGTTTTTAGGAATGTTCTGCAAAAACATGAGTCAAAGATCCTTTATATGACAGAAGCAGTCTTTTGTTTTTAGGAATCTGCTGCAAAAACATGAGTCAAAGATCCTTTATATAACAGAAGCATTCTTTTGTTTTTAGGAATCTGCTGCAAAAACACTGGTCAAAGATCCTCTATATGACAGAAACAGTGTTTTTTTGGGAATATGCTGCAAAAAACACGAGTCAAAGATCCTTTATAGGACAAGAGCATTCTGCTGTTTTTAGGAATCTGCTGCAAAAACATGAGTCAAAGATCCTCTATATGACAGAAACAGTGTTGTTTTTAGGAATCTGTTGCAAAAACATGAGTCAAAGATCCTTTATATAACAGAAGCATTCTTTTGTTTTTAGGAATCTGCTGCAAAAACACTGGTCAAAGATCCTCTATATGACAGAAACCGTGTTTTTTTGGGAATATGCTGCAAAAAACACGAGTCAAAGATCCTTTATAGGACAAGAGCATTCTGCTGTTTTTAGGAATCTGCTGCAAAAACATGAGTCAAAGATCCTCTATTTGACAGAAACAGTGTTGTTTTTAGGAATCTGTTGCAAAAACATGAGTCAAAGATCCTTTATACAACAGAAGCATTCTTTTGTTTTTAGGAATCTGCTGCAAAAACACTGGTCAAAGATCCTCTATATGACAGAAACAGTGTTTTTTTGGGAATATGCTGCAAAAAACACGAGTCAAAGATCCTTTATAGGACAAGAGCATTCTGCTGTTTTTAGGAATCTGCTGCAAAAACATGAGTCAAAGATCCTCTTTATAAGAGGAGCACTCTGCTATTTTTTGGAATCTGCTGATATACACCAGTCAAAGATCCTTTATAGGACAGAAACACTCTGTTTTTAGGTATCTGCTGAAAAAACACGAGTCAAAGATCCTTTATAGGACAAAAGCATGCTGCTGTTTTTCGGAATCTGCTCCAAAAACACGAGTCAAAGCTCCTTTATAGGACAAGAGCAGTCTGCTGTTTTTAGGAATCTGCTGATAAACACCAGTCAAATATCCTTTATATGACAGAAACATTCTATTGTTTTTAGGAATGTTCTGCAAAAACACGAGTCAAAGATCCTTTATATGACAGTAGCAGTCTTTTGTTTTTAGGAATCTGCTGCAAAAACATGAGTCAAAGATCCTTTATATAACAGAAGCATTCTTTTGTTTTTCGGAATCTGCTGCAAAAACACTGGTCAAAGATCCTCTATATGACAGAAACCGTGTTTTTTTGGGAATATGCTGCAAAAAACACGAGTCAAAGATCCTTTATAGGACAAGAGCATTCTGCTGTTTTTAGGAATCTGCTGCAAAAACATGAGTCAAAGATCCTCTATATGACAGAAACAGTGTTGTTTTTAGGAATCTGTTGCAAAAACATGAGTCAAAGATCCTTTATATAACAGAAGCATTCTTTTGTTTTTAGGAATCTGCTGCAAAAACACTGGTCAAAGATCCTCTATATGACAGAAACAGTGTTTTTTTGGGAATATGCTGCAAAAAACACGAGTCAAAGATCCTTTATAGGACAAGAGCATTCTGCTGTTTTTAGGAATCTGCTGCAAAAACATGAGTCAAAGATCCTCTTTATAAGAGGAGCACTCTGCTATTTTTTGGAATCTGCTGATATACACCAGTCAAAGATCCTTTATGGGACAGAAACACTCTGTTTTTAGGTATCTGCTGAAAACACACGAGTCAAAGATCCTTTTTAGGACAAAAGCATGCTGCTGTTTTTCGGAATCTGCTGCAAAAACACAAGTCAAAGCTCCTTTATAGGACAAGAGCAGTCTGCTGTTTTTAGGAATCTGCTGATAAACACCAGTCAAATATCCTTTATATGACAGAAACATTATGTTGTTTTTAGGAATCTTCTGCAAAAACAAGAGTCAAAGATCCTTTATAGGACATAGAGCATTCTGCTGTTTTTAGGAATCTGCTGTAAAAACATGAGTCAAAGATCCTCTATATAAGAGGAGCACTCTGCTGTTTTTAGGAATCTGCTGATAAACAACCGTCAAAGATCCTTTATATGACAAAAACATTCTGTTTATTTTTAGGAATTCGCTACAAAAACACAAATCAAAGATCCTTTATATAACAGAAGTATTCCTACAAAACAGAATCGGCCTAAAAAACACTTGTCAAAGATCCTCTCTATATTACAGAAACACTGTTTCTAGGAAAATGCTGAAAACACTACTCAGAGATCGTCTATAAGAGAGGCGCACTCTGCTGTTTTTAGGAATATTCTGCAAAAACACTTGTCAAAGATCCGTTATGTGCCAGAAAAAAATTTGTTTTTAGGAATCTTCTGCAAAAACACGAGTCAAAGATCCTTTATATGACAGAAGCATTCCTTTGTTTTTAGGAATCTGCTGCAAACACACGAGTCAAAGATCCTTTATATGACAGTAGCATTCTTTTGTTTATAGGAATCTGCTGCAAAAACACTGGTCAAAGATCCTCTACATGACAGGAACAGTGTTGTTTTAAGAACATGCTAAAAAAACACGAGTCAAAGATCCTTTATATGAGATAAGCATTATGTTGTTTTTGGGAATCTTCTGCAAAAACACTTGTCAAAGATCCTCTTAATGACAGGAGCATTCTGCTGTTTTGGGAATCTGCTAAAAACACTTGTCAAAGATCTTTTATATGACAGGCGCATTCTGCTGCTTTGGGGAATCTGCTAGAAAAAGACGAGTCAAAGATCCTCTATATGTCAGGAACACTGTTGTTTTGGGAAATCTTCTATATAAAAAAAAGCACTTGTCAAAGATCCTCTATATGACAGGAACACTGCTGTTTTGTAGGAATCTGCTGCAAAAACACTTGTCAAAGATCCTCTTAATGACAGGAGCATTCTGCTGTTTTGGGAATCTGCTAGAAAAACACCAGTCAAAGATCCTCTAAATGACAGGAACACTGTTTTGGGGAATCCGTTAAAAAAACACTTGTCAAAGAACCTCTAAATGACAGGAACACTGTTTTGGGGAATCCGTTAAAAAAACACTTGTCAAAGAACCTCTAAATGACAGGAACACTGTTTTGGGGAATCCGTTAAAAAAACACTTGTCAAGGATCCTCTTAATGACAGGAGCATTCTGCTGTTTTGGGAATCTGCTAAAAAACACTTGTCAAATATCTTTTATATGACAGGCGCATTCTGCTGCTTTGGGGAATCTGCTAGAAAAAGACGGGTCAAAGATCCTCTATGTGACAGGAACACTGCTGTTTTGTAGGAAACTGCTGCAAAAACACTTGTCAAAGATCCTCTATATGACAGGAACACTGCTGTTTTGTAGGAAACTGCTGCAAAAACACTTGTCAAAGATCCTCTATATGACAGAAACACTGCTGTTTTGTGGGAAACTGCTGCAAAAACACTTGTCAAAGATCCTCTATATGACAGGAACACTGCTGTTTTGTAGGAATCTGCTGCAAAAACACTTGTCAAAGATCCTCTATATGACAGGAACACTGCTGTTTTGTAGGAATCTGCTGCAAAAACACTTGTCAAAGATCCTCTAAATGACAGAAACACTGCTGTTTTGTCGGAATCTGCTGCAAAAACACTTGTCAAAGATCCTCTATATGACAGGAACACTGCTGTTTTGTAGGAAACTGCTGCAAAAACACTTGTCAAAGATCCTCTAAATGACAGAAACACTGCTGTTTTGTAGGAAACTGCTGCAAAAACACTTGTCAAAGATCCTCTAAATGACAGAAACACTGCTGTTTTGTAGGAATCTGCTGCAAAAACACTTGTCAAAGATCCTCTAAATGACAGAAACACTGCTGTTTTGTAGGAATCTGCTGCAAAAACACTTGTCAAAGATCCTCTATATGACAGGAACACTGCTGTTTTGTGGGAAACTGCTGCAAAAACACTTGTAAAAGATCCTCTATATAACACAAACACTGCTGTTTTGTCGGAAACTGCTCCAAAAACACTTGTCAAAGATCCTCTATATGACAGAAACACTGCTGTTTTGTGGGAAACTGCTGCAAAAACACTTGTCAAAGATCCTCTATATAACAGGAACACTGCTGTTTTGTAGGAAACTGCTGCAAAAACACTTGTCAAAGATCCTCTATATAACAGGAACACTGCTGTTTTGTGGGAAACTGCTGCAAAAACACTTGTCAAAGATCCTCTATATGACAGGAACACTGCTGTTTTGTGGGAAACTGCTGCAGTTTCCCACTCGTCAAAGATCCTCTATATGACAGGAACACTGCTGTTTTGTAGGAATCTGCTGCAAAAACACTTGTCAAAGATCCTCTATATGACAGGAACACTGCTGTTTTGTAGGAATCTGCTGCAAAAACACTTGTCAAAGATCCTCTATATGACAGGAACACTGCTGTTTTGTGGGAAACTGCTGCAAAAACACTTGTCAAAGATCCTCTATATGACAGAAACACTGCTGTTTTGTGGGAAACTGCTGCAAAAACACTTGTCAAAGATCCTCTATATGACAGAAACACTGCTGGTTTGTGGGAAACTGCTGCAAAAACACTTGTCAAAGATCCTCTAAATGACAGAAACACTGCTGTTTTGTAGGAATCTGCTGCAAAAACACTTGTCAAAGATCCTCTATATGACAGGAACACTGCTGTTTTGTAGGAAACTGCTGCAAAAACACTTGTCAAAGATCCTCTAAATGACAGAAACACTGCTGTTTTGTCGGAATCTGCTGCAAAAACACTTGTCAAAGATCCTCTATATGACAGGAACACTGCTGTTTTGTAGGAAACTGCTGCAAAAACACTTGTCAAAGATCCTATATATGACAGAAACACTGCTGGTTTGTGGGAAACTGCTGCAAAAACACTTGTCAAAGATCCTCTATATGACAGGAACACTGCTGTTTTGTAGGAAACTGCTGCAAAAACACTTGTCAAAGATCCTCTATATGACGGAAACACTGCTGTTTTGTGGGAAACTGCTGCAAAAACACTTGTCAAAGATCCTCTATATGACGGAAACACTGCTGTTTTGTGGGAAACTGCTGCAAAAACACTTGTCAAAGATCCTCTATATGACAGGAACACTGCTGTTTTGTAGGAATCTGCTGCAAAAACACTTGTCAAAGATCCTCTATATGACAGGAACACTGCTGTTTTGTGGGAAACTGCTGCAAAAACACTTGTCAAAGATCCTCTTTACGACAGAAACACTGCTGTTTTGTAGGAATATGCTGCAAAAACACTTGTCAAAGATCCTCTATATGACAGGAACACTGCTGTTTTGTGGGAAACTGCTGCAAAAACACTTGTCAAAGATCCTCTATATGACAGAAACACTGCTGTTTTGTGGGAAACTGCTGCAAAAACACTTGTCAAAGATCCTCTATATGACAGGAACACTGCTGTTTTGTAAGAATCTGCTGCAAAAACACTTGTCAAAGATCCTCTATATGACAGGAACACTGCTGTTTTGTGGGAATCTGCTGCAAAAACACTTGTCAAAGATCCTCTATATGACAGGAACACTGCTGTTTTGTGGGAATCTGCTGCGAAAACACTTGTCAAAGATCCTCTATATGACAGGAACACTGCTGTTTTGTGGGAAACTGCTGCAAAAACACTTGTCAAAGATCCTCTATATGACAGAAACACTGCTGTTTTGTGGGAAACTGCTGCAAAAACACTTGTCGAAGATCCTCTATATGACAGAAACACTGCTGTTTTGTTGGAAACTGCTGCAAAAACACTTGTCAAAGATCCTCTATATGACAGAAACACTGCTGTTTTGTGGGAATCTGCTGCAAAAACACTTGTCAAAGATCCTCTATACAACAGAAACACTGCTGTTTTGTGGGAAACTGCTGCAAAAACACTTGTCAAAGATCCTCTATATGACAGGAACGCTGCTGTTTTGTGGGAAACTGCTGCAAAAACACTTGTCAAAGATCCTCTATATGACAGGAACACTGCTGTTTTGTAGGAATCTGCTGCAAAAACACTTGTCAAAGATCCTCTTTACGACAGAAACACTGCTGTTTTGTAGGAAACTGCTGCAAAAACACTTGTCAAAGATCATCTATATGACAGAAACACTGCTGTTTTGTGGGAAACTGCTGCAAAAACACTTGTCAAAGATCCTCTATATAACAGGAACACTGCTGTTTTGTGGGAAACTGCTGCAAAAACACTTGTCAAAGATCCTCTATATGACAGGAACACTGCTGTTTTGTAGGAAACTGCTGCAAAAACACTTGTCAAAGATCCTCTATATGACAGGAACACTGCTGTTTTGTAGGAAACTGCTGCAAAAACACTTGTCATAGATCCTCTATATGACAGAAACACTGCTGTTTTGTGGGAAACTGCTGCAAAAACACTTGTCAAAGATCCTCTATATGACAGAAACACTGCTGTTTTGTGGGAATCTGCTGCAAAAACACTTGTCAAAGATCCTCTATATGACAGGAACACTGCTGTTTTGTAGGAAACTGCTGCAAAAACACTTGTCAAAGATCCTCTATATGACAGGAACACTGCTGTTTTGTAGGAAACTGCTGCAAAAACACTTGTCAAAGATCCTCTGTATGACAGAAACACTGCTGTTTTGTGGGAAACTGCTGCAAAAACACTTGTCAAAGATCCTCTATATAACAGGAACACTGCTGTTTTGTAGGAAACTGCTGCAAGAACACTTGTCAAAGATCCTTTATACGACTTTATACTGCAGCTATCTCTTCCAGGTTTTGAAGTGAACTTGGTGTGACGTCACCAACTGACTTGTGGCATGAAGAAGCTTTAACAATTCTCTCTTTTTTAATAGAATGTTTAGTGTCTTGTGTCCACTTTGTCAAATAACACACAGAGAAAAGTTGTGTCCGCTGGCACCTCGAGGACAATTAGCGGCGTCGTGATCCAAACGCGCCACTTCGGCATTTCTCCCGCCGCGCGACAAATTAATTATCCTTTCCCGCGGGAAGAAGAGAACGCGGGAGATTTCCGCGCGCAGCCGCACCTTGAATGAATAATGTCCTCTCGCCGGAAATAACCTACAGCCATGGAATTGATGAGGGGCCTTTTCCTTTCATCGAGTGCTGCATTACGGCGGCGCAGCGTCCATTAGTGATTGTTGTCGGCGCTCAATTAGACTGCCGGCACATCTCAGGGCGGGAAGAAAGAGAGAAGGACCTCCATGTTCGGTCGGGGGGAGAGAGAGAGAGAGGGAGAGAGAGGGAGAGAGATCGCCCACAAAAGGCTCCCCGGGCGGGGATGGCAGTTAGGAGTGATGAAGATTGGTGCGAGGTGTTGTTGTGGACTGCTGAGCCGAATGCACAACAAATAACAAAGCCTGCAGGGACATCACAGCGACTTAAATTCATGCCTTTCTCTCCCTCTTTGCCATATTTAAATGCGTTGTCATTCAAAACATTCCCCGAGGAAGAGCTGCTATTAAACGGAACGCATCTGTCATAGGAAACATGAGTGGCGTCATCTTGGAGGGAAAGGGACATAGCTTAAAACGCATTTTCGGAGCGTTCAATCCATTTTAAAGGAATATTAATAAACAGGCACGCTTTAAATAACCCATTTGCTGTGTTTTTAATATTTTTTGTTGTTGCGTTTTCTCGTTCGAAATTGCACCTTTACAAAAATTCGAGGTTTGTCGAATGCGTCACGGCAGACCACGTGATATCAGTCTCTTCTCCAATTGGTCGGCGCGCGGGCGGGAAGGTTTAATCAGGAAGCAGGGGGAAACCATCGTAACGGCGCTAATACACTTAATAAATAGTTGCTTATTGAATGTCAATAATGATAGAAAAACCAGAACACACCAGGAAATGAAGAAGTACATTTTAAGAGTACGTCGTGGGCAATTTATCCTCCTTCAATCGGCGAAAAGATATGATGCCGCTTGACCACGAATGAGGACAACTCCAAGAAGTGTATGGTAAGTCATTACTTTCGATATTTAATTACTAGCTACCTGTAGTAATGGCAAAAAAAAGCCTACAGGGACTTAAATTCATGCATTTCTCTCCCTCTTTGCCATATTTAAATGCATTGTCATTCAAAACATTCCCAGAGGAAGAGCTGCTATTAAATGGAACGCATCTGTCATAGGAAACATGAGTGGCGTCATCTTGGAGGGAAAGGGACATAGCTTAAAACACATTTTCGGAGCGTTCAATCCATTTTAAAGGAATATTAATAAACAGGCACGCTTTAAATAACCCATTTGGTGTGTTTTTAATATTATTTTTTTTTGCGTTTTCTCGTTCGAAATTGCACCTTTACAAAAATTTGAGGTTTGTCGAATGCGTCACGGCAGACCACGTGATATCAGTCTCTTCTCCAATTGGTCGGCGCGCGGGCGGGAAGGTTTAATCAGGAAGCAGGGGGAAACCATCGTAACGGCGCTAACACACTTAATAAATAGTCGCTTATTGAATGTCAATAATGATAGAAAAACCAGAGCACACCAGGAAATGAAGAAGTACATTTTAAGAGTACGTCGTGGGCAATTTATCCTCCTTCAATCGGCGGAAAAGAATGATGCCACTTGACCGCGAATGGGGACAACTCCAAGAAGTGTATGGTAAGTCATTACTTTTGATATTTAATTACTAGCTACCTGTTGTAATGGCCAAAAAAAGCCTACAGGGACTTAAATTCATGCAATTCTCTCCCTCTTTGCCATATTTAAATGCGTTGTCATTCAAAACATTCCCCGAGGAAGAGCTGCTATTAAACGGAACGCATCTGTCATAGGAAACATGAGTGGCGTCATCTTGGAGGGAAAGGGACATAGCTTAAAACGCATTTTCGGAGCGTTCAATCCATTTTAAAGGAATATTAATAAACAGGCACGCTTTAAATAACCCATTTGCTGTGTTTTTAATATTTTTTTTGTTGCGTTTTCTCGTTCGAAATTGCACCTTTACAAAAATTCGAGGTTTGTCGAATGCGTCACGGCAGACCACGTGATATCAGTCTCTTCTCCAATTGGTCGGCGCGCGGGCGGGAAGGTTTAATCAGGAAGCAGGGGGAAACCATCGTAACGGCGCTAATACACTTAATAAATAGTCGCTTATTGAATGTCAATAATGATAGAAAAACCAGAGCACACCAGGAAATGAAGAAGTACATTTTAAGAGTACGTCGTGGGCAATTTATCCTCCTTCAATCGGCGAAAAGATATGATGCCGCTTGACCACGAATGAGGACAACTCCAAGAAGTGTATGGTAAGTCATTACTTTTGATATTTAATTACTAGCTACCTGTAGTAATGGCAAAAAAAGCCTACAGGGACTTAAATTCATGCATTTCTCTCCCTCTTTGCCATATTTAAATGCGTTGTCATTCAAAACATTCCCCGAGGAAGAGCTGCTATTAAACGGAACGCATCTGTCATAGGAAACATGAGTAGCGTCATCTTGGAGGGAAAGGGACATAGCTTAAAACGCATTTTCGGAGCGTTCAATCCATTTTAAAGGAATATTAATAAACAGGCACGCTTTAAATAACCCATTTGGTGTGTTTTTAATTTTTTTTTTTGTTGCGTTTTCTCGTTCGAAATTGCACCTTTACAAAAATTCGAGGTTTGTCGAATGCGTCACGGCAGACCACGTGATATCAGTCTCTTCTCCAATTGGTCGGCGCGCGGGCGGGAAGGTTTAATCAGGAAGCAGGGGGAAACCATCGTAACGGCGCTAATACACTTAATAAATAGTCGCTTATTGAATGTCAATAATGATAGAAAAACCAGAGCACACCAGGAAATGAAGAAGTACATTTTAAGAGTACGTCGTGGGCAATTTATCCTCCTTCAATCGGCGAAAAGATATGATGCCACTTGACCACGAATGAGGACAACTCCAAGAAGTGTATGGTAAGTCATTACTTTTTATATTTAATTACTAGCTACCTGTAGTAATGGCAAAAAAAGCCTACAGGGACTTAAATTCATGCATTTCTCTCCCTCTTTGCCATATTTAAATGCGTTGTCATTCAAAACATTCCCCGAGGAAGAGCTGCTATTAAACGGAACGCATCTGTCATAGGAAACATGAGTGGCGTCATCTTGGAGGGAAAGGGACATAGCTTAAAACGCATTTTCGGAGCGTTCAATCCATTTTAAAGGAACATTAATAAACAGGCACGCTTTAAATAACCCATTTGCTGTGTTTTTAATATTTTTTTTGTTGCGTTTTCTCGTTCGAAATTGCACCTTTACAAAAATTCCAGGTTTGTCGAATGCGTCACGGCAGACCACGTGATATCAGTCTCTTCTCCAATTGGTCGGCGCGCGGGCGGGAAGGTTTAATCAGGAAGCAGGGGGAAACCATCGTAACGGCGCTAATACACTTAATAAATGGTCGCTTATTGAATGTCAATAATGATAGAAAAACCAGAGCACACCAGGAAATGAAGAAGTACATTTTAAGAGTACGTCGTGGGCAATTTATCCTCCTTCAATCGGCGAAAAGATATGATGCCGCTTGACCACGAATGAGGACAACTCCAAGAAGTGTATGGTAAGTCATTACTTTTGATATTTAATTACTAGCTACCTGTTGTAATGGCCAAAAAAAGCCTACAGGGACATACATTCATGCCTTTCTCTCCCTCTTTGCCATATTCAAACGCGTTGTCATTCAAAACATTCCCAGAGGAAGAGCTGCTATTAAACGTAACGCATCTGTCATAGGAAGCATGAGTGGTGTCATATTGTGGGGAAAAAGACATAGCTTTGATGCATTTTAGGAGCGTTCAATCCATTTAAAGGAATATTAATAATCAGGCAAGCTTAAAATAACCCATTTGGTGTGTGTTTTAAAAAAAATGGTGTGCCTTTTCTCCTTCAGAATTGCACCTTTACAAAATTCCAAGGTTTCCCAAATGCGTCACGGCAGACCACGTGATATCAGTCTCTTCTCCAATTGGTCGGCGCGCAGGCGGGAAGATTTAATCAGGAAGCAGGTCGGCCCAGGGGTAAACCATCAAAACGGCGCTAATACACTTAATAGAAAGGCGCTTATTGAATGTCAATAATGATAAAAAAAACTAAAGCACACCAGGAAATGAACAAGTACATTTTAAGAGTACGTCGTGGGCAATTTATCCTCCTTCAATCGGCGGAAAAGATATGATGCCGCTTGACCACGAGGGATGACAACTCCAAGAAGTGTATGGTAAGTCATTACTTTTGATATTTAATTACTAGCTACCTGTAGTAATGGCCAAAAAAAAGCCTACAGGGAGTTAAATTCATGCAATTCTCTCCCTCTTTGCCATATTTAAATGCGTTGTCATTCAAAACATTCCCAAGGAAGAGCTGCTATTAAACGGAACGCATCTGTCATAGGAAGCATGAGTGGCGTCATATTGTGGGGAAAAAGACATAGCTTTGATGCATTTTAGGAGCGTTCAATCCATTTAAAGGAATATTAATAAACAGGCAAGCTTAAAATAACCCATTTGGTGTGTGTTTTAAAAAAAATGGTGTGCCTTTTCTCCTTCAGAATTGCACCTTTACAAAATTCCAAGGTTTCCCAAATGCGTCACGGCAGACCACGTGATATCAGTACGTGATATCAGTCTCTTCTCCAATTGGTCGGCGCGCAGGCGGGAAGATTTAATCAGGAAGCAGGTCGGCCCAGGGGTAAACCATCAAACGGCGCTAATACACTTAATAAATAGTCGCTTATTGAATGCCAATAATGATAAAAAAACTAAAGCACACCAGGAAATGAACAAGTACATTTTAAGAGTACGTCGTGGGCAATTTATCCTCCTTCAATCGGTGAAAAGATATGATGCCGCTTGACCGCGAATGAGGACAACTCCAAGAAGTGTATGGTAAGTCATTACTTTTGATATTTAATTACTAGCTACCTGTTGTAATGGCCAAAAAAGCCTACAGGGACATACATTCATGCCTTTCTCTCCCTCTTTGCCATATTTAAACGTGTTTTCATTCAAAACATTCCCCGAGGAAGAGCTGCTATGGGTGAGGGCCGACATCCGGGCAACTGAGCTACATACGGGTTCTTCGAGCCATAGCAACCAGACTGGCGTTGAAAACAAACCGTTGCCATTACTCTTTAACCTGTCGACCTACGCTGGTTAAACCCGTCATTCTGCCTCCAAAATGCCGAAAAACTGTGTTGTTTTTGGTTGTGCTAACCACAACTGGAAACAGGGAAAACAAAGGTTGTATTTTGTTTTGCCAAAGCGTGATAAAAGCCCACAGAGACGAGACAAATGGCTCGCAGCTTTACACCGGGAAAACGAGGACGGTTCTCACTGGAGTCCCCCAAAGTCCCGGGTCGTGTGTTCGGATCACTTCGTTTCTGGTAAATATAAGGAACAAAAATCCACCTTCTTAACCACAACTTGGCTATACGTCCGTGCTAATGTTGTACTTGTTGAATTTGTACCTTATAACGTTCGACAGCTGAAGTTGTTGTTGTACAAAAATAACATGCGGTATATACTATATAGTCTATAGCCTAGCTAGCTATTTTCGAAAACCGGACAACGAGAGGATACCAAAGACAGCGTTAAGATGGACACCACCGGGAAAACGTAAGCCAGGGCGGCCAAAGAACACCTGGCGAAGAACAGTTGAAGGGGAGCTGAAAGAGATGAAGCTTACATGGGGCGAGGCACAGAGACGAGCACAGCAGCGAGATGAATGGCATCGAGTCGTCAAAGTCTTATTTCCCATCCGGGAAGAAGAGGATTAAGTTAAGTAAGTAATATACTATATAGTCTATAGCCTAGCTAGCTATTTTCGAAAACCGGTTTCGTTTAAATTTGCACTTAACAGTTGGGTTTTTAAAAACCAATAAACCCTATAATTTTCATGTTGCCATTCAATACATGTAGCCCTCAAATCTCTCAATATTTTATACACTAACACTTAATCTTGTTGTTGATAACTTCCGCGTCTCTTTCTTAGTAGCGCGCAGGCTAAGCTAACTAGCAAGCTAAGCTAAGCCTGAGAAGCTTTAAAGTTCACTGAGACGAGTCTGACGCAAATAATACATTTTCGTTTTTTCACACGATATGCGAATAAGTAAAAATGCGTAAATGAAGGATTTAACGCCGACTTCCAAGCCACAACGCTCGTTAAATGCTTTTTCTGTCAATGCTGTGTTCGCTGTGAGCTGGTTTGTTTTCAACGAATTCCCGGTTGCTAGGGGATTGGTAGGCGGAAGTGACGTAGGTCCGCCCTCACCCATTAAACGTAACGCATCTGTCATAGGAAGCATGAGTGGCGTCATATTGTGGGGAAAACGACATAGCTTAGATGCATTTTAGGAGCGTTCAATCCATTTTAAAGGAATATTAATAAACAGGCAAGCTTAAAACAACCCACTTGGTGTGTTTTTGTAATTATTTTGTTTTGCTTTTTCTCTTTCGAAATTGCACCTTTACAAAATTCAGAGGTTTCCTGAATGTGTCACGGCAGACCACGTGATATCAGTCTCTTCTCCAATTGGTCGGTGCGCGGGCAGGAAGATTTAATCAGGAAGCACGTCGGCCCAGGGGGAAACAATCGAAACGGCGCTAATACACTTAATAAATAAAACAGTTAAAGTACCAATGATTGTCACACACACACTCGGTGTAGTGAAATTTGTCCTCTGCATTTGACCCATCCCCTTGTTCACCCTCTGGGAGGTGAGGGGAGCAGTGGGCAGCAGCGGTGGCCACGCCCGGGAATCATTTTGGTGATTTAACCCCCAATTCCAACCCTTGATGCTGAGTAGTCGCTTATTGAATGTCAAATAATGATAGAAAAGCTAGAGCACACCAGGAAATGAACAAGTAAATTTTAAGAGTACGTCGTAGGCAATTTATCCTCCTTGAATCGGTGAAAAGAATGATGCCGCTTGACCACGAATGAGGACAACTTCAAGAAGTGTATGGTAAGTCATTACTTTTGATATTTAATTACTAGCTACCTGTAGTAATGGCACAATTAAGTACCGAAGCGTCCTACCTGGACTGCTTTAATAAATCAATAGTTTTAGTTGATTATGGAAACATTGCCATTTGTCCGGGGTATGTAATGCCTTCCGCCCGAGTAGAAATTGCAGGAAATATAGTCTTGATTTTTACATTTTTCTTTCGGAGTTTGCGTGGCAGAAGTTTATGCTGATATAAATGTTATTTTTTTGTTCAAATGTTAAATGGTAATCACATCTCTGAACAGTGCTAAAAACTACACACTTTTCCAATATCCTATGTGGTTGACGAGAGGACTTACAATTTTTTTTAAATATAAAATAATAAATATGGTTAACGTATAATCATGAAAACCAACTGCTTTTTTCCAGTATCATTTATATTTAGACATGAAAAAGTACAGCCAGGAAATTTACAAAATGCTAAAACCAATCAAGCAGCAGTTGTTTTTTTCCATATACAATGTAAACATAATTGTAGAACTAGAATATAAAATTATAGGCAATTAAAGCAATTATGTTCCATTTAAAGTGACTAAATAAAGGTAAAGTGACAATATTGCGTCTGCACACTGTCTCTTTAAGAGAATGGGTCTCCTGAGCACACAGATGTGAGCTAATGAAGGTTTTTCTTACTGCTTGTTTTTAGCAAAAATGTGCCTCTAAGGAAAATATAAGAACAGTAAAATAAAACTACTTCCAATATTTTGTTACATGAAGGAAGTCCTGTGGAATTTACATAATTTACATAAGTAAATTAAACAAGTTAGCTGGGGTGCTTTTGTTTCGTCTTCCACAACGGTGACTTAATTATCAATGAAAAGAAGTCCATAGCGGCAAACGTATCTACCATGTTTAGGGTTAAATAAAACTCTACTAATATTTTTATAATGCATATTCACATTTCAAGTAGAGACATGCGTAAAAAGAAACATATTTTCTGACATAAAAACTGTTGCTGCCATATTGCTTTTACCCAAGACGAGGGTTTTTCCTGCGCTCAAAATTGCGTGGTGGCCGCCTCCAGCTAATTTTGTGCCGCCCCCAGCCAGAGCGATTGATATCGCTCAACACAGCGTAAAACTCCGGCTGTGATGATTTTTGGGCAGCATTTTAACTGCAGTTGTAGCCCTGTGCCAGTATGGAGGCGCTATATCGGCAGCAGTGCAATGGAAAGACTTGAGGCAACTACCGAAGAAGAAACAGATCGAAACAGGTTTTTTCCCGCTACTTGGTGCATAAAATTGACTGCCCTAACAAGTGGATTTCTGCCATACGGAGCATGATACAGCGGGATCATTGGACTCCTACAGAACACTCCGGACTGTGCTGTGAAAATGTTGTCTCTGGTAAGTAAACACAGCAATGTGTTTGTAGCTTCGTTTCCATCCTTTTCTGACTAATTATAATAGATAGATCGATTGAAGAATTTATTAGAAGTTTGCATAGGATCAGGTAGAGTTTCATGGCGGTACAGATTGACTGCTACAAGGTCAACTAAAAGGAGTTACCCCAAGAAAGCATTACCAGCATGTCGTGTTTATTTAAAAAAAAGTTTCCTCCGTGTCAGAGTAACGCTTATGTTTTTTAGCGTTGCAGATATGTCAGGCAAAATCAGCCACTACTTTAAAAAGCGATCTCGCGAGGAGGAAAGTCAGGAGTCCAGGTGAAACAGATTAGAGAAAGTAACGTAACAGGCGGTTAAAATGTAATAATTCATGGTGGTGACAACATGTGGAAGCAAAAGTGGCCCCACCACACAAGCTATGATTCCATCATTCTCTTATGCAAGCACTTAGGCTGTGTTTATTTTGATGGTTTGAATGTAAATTCTTAAGTTATATTATTATATAAATGTATATTCGATGTTTTTCACATAATTGTTTTAAAATTAAGTAGGCCAACTTAATTACAGTCTGTTTTCCCCCCCGGTCAGTGCCTACCCCAAATACACAAGCAGCCATATGATTGATGAGATGGTAGAGGTAATTGGCCAGATTTTGGAAGACCAGTTGGTGACAGAGTTGTCAAAATCCCCAGTGTGGGGATTAATGGTTGACGAGACCACTGACATCTCTGTCCCCAAGTAACTGGGTTTTGTTGTGAGGTAACATTACTTTGTACAATTAAATACAATTGTGTATTAAAAATGACTTCAACTAAGAGAGATTTTTTTTTAAATGTTTAGCTTTTTAGGACCCAACCATGTGGGAAGCACTGTAGTCCAAATCAGGGTGCTGCATTTAGGTGGAGTGTCTGCTGGGGATGCTGCAACTCTGTATGACAGCATCCTGCCAGTCATCAGAGACGACAAAATACCGCAAAACCGACAAGCTAGCCTCCTTTGCAAGTGATGGCGCTGCAGTAATGATAGGTGAATTTCCCGTTTTTTGGCATTCACCTTTTAGTTAACATTTTATAAGATTAAAAGTTATTGTTTTTATTATTATTTTAGGGAGAAAAGCTGGAGTTGGGAAGAGACTCCAAGACTCATTCCCTGGCCTGACAACCGTACACTGCGTGGCACATCGTCTCAATCTGGCAATGTTAGACTGCATTAAGGGGCAGAGTGCAGTTCATTACCTCACTAAATATGCCAGGACTGTTGGAACTATATTCTGGTGCTACCAGGCCTCCAGTAATAGGACCAGCAGTCTCAAGGACATGGATAGGCTTTTTGAACTCCCCCATATCAAACTGCAGTTTAGCAATATTCAGTGCAAGATTATTCAGATCCATTTTTGCTTTTTTTGTCATTTACCAATTATTTTTTGTATGGAGGAAACGCTACCAGATGGGAATCTAATAAGGAAGCAACAGACCTCTCACTTCAAGCCCTGAATGAGCCAACGGCACTAAGACCGTATTCCTTTGTAAAGGACAAGTTATTCCCCCTCTTACCCTGTGCCTAATGCAACTTGTGCAAGAAAAGATCCACCGGCAGTTTTTGGTTTTTCAAAAGAGAAACCTTTTTTTCTTCTCAGGTGGAGCAGGAGGTACAACATCAATACCATAGTCCTTGGGTTTTCTGTTTATTGAAATGCTGTTACTAGCAAAGCTGGTGTTTTATCTTAGGTCACAGTGCTGAAATCCTCACTGGCACAGCTGAAAGAGAGCAACATGGTCAAAGACCGCTGGCAGGCATGGCTTCAGTCGGATGCTGGTCTGAAGCCTTTGCAGGAAGAGTTCTCTGCATATTTCCAGGATGATGTGTGGGAGAGCTTCAAGAACACTGTATGTGTTAAGAATGTATTTGTGTAATGTGGACAGAAGGACTATTTGACCTTTCTTAACATCTAAAAACATTTTTTAACATCTAATACAGGTGATGGAGCCATTTCTGACTGCACTGACTGAGCACATCAACAACAGATTTCCAAACACCTGCAGTTTGACTGTCTTCAATGTGTTCTCTCCCAGACACATTTTGTCAAACTCTAGTAAAGAGTATGGGGATGCTGAGATGAGGACACTGGCTGAGGAGTTTCCAAGACTGAGTGAGTCTGACCTGTTGTCTGAGCGGAGCTCATACAGACTGAGAGTGGGGAGTCCTGATCTCTAGGTACTATATATTCATTTACATTAACTGTATCACCACCACAACAGTCTGGTTTTACTGAATAATTTCATTCATCTTTGTTTTCACTGCTTTTATTAAGACAAAATCCCTGGCGGAGGTGCCTCTGTGGCTTGCATCTGCAGAATCTGCTGAGATGTATCCCACCCTGAGCCTTGCAGCTGCTATCGCCCTCACAGCTTCTGTCTAGACTGCAGATGTGGAGAGGCTCTTCTCTGCACTCAAAATTGTAATATATGATTGAAAACACTATCACCCTTCATGTCTGTATTAGAATAAATACAAAAATACTTAATGCATGATGAATTGTTTTGTTTAAGGTGAAGACACCTCCCCGCAACAGACTGAAGGAGAGCCACTTAGATGTCTGTTGTAAGGTGGCCATTGATGGACCAGACCAGGGGGCCAAAGACTACAATAAGTGCATTAGGAGATTCTACAGAATGAAAAAGAGGAGACTGAAATGTTCTCTGTCTGGTTGCGAGATGTGTGGATAAAGTGTACTTTCAATTTAAAGTTGGCACCTGATTTGTGTATGTATAGTTTTAATAAATGAACGCTTTAACATGATTGTAGTGTGACTATCAGAAAGTAATTAGTCACTGAGAGTGGAAAACAGGGTTCTGTCTGACACGCTGGGTCCAAAGATGCAACATGAAGTCATTACTGCTGTTTTGAGGGTGATTTATTTTCCCTTTGAGTAAAAATACAATACATTACATTCAGATGGTTTGTGGTCCCTTTGTGGTCCTTTTGCTGTCCTTTTGCGTTCTCTTTGCGATCCCTTTGCGGTCCCTTTGCGACCCCTTTGCGATCAACAGAAGTAACGGCACCAAGGTTCACACTCTCTCCATACAAGCCAAACAATTCCCAGAGAGGTGCAGGTGTTATATATTCAGCAATCAGCCCCACACACACTACGCCCACACACATAGCCACACCCACTATCCCAGGTGACAAGTGAGAAACAAATCCCTGCCTCTACAATGATAATGGTCATATTCTTATTGGAACTCTTCCCTTCAATTACCGTATTTTACGGACCATAGGGCGCTCTGCCGATGAATGGTGTATGTATTATATTTTCATATATATAAGGCGCCGGATTATAGGGCGCATTGAAGGAGTCATATTGTTTTTTTCTAAATGTAAAACACTTCCTTGTGGTCTACATAACATGTGATGGTGGTTCTTTGGTCAAAATGTTGCATAGATGATGTTTTACAGACCATATTTAAGTTGCTTTCTGACGGTCGCTTCAGGATGCGCCGTTTTGTGGGTGGTCTTATTTACGTGGCTCACCTTCGACAGCGTCTTCTCCCCGTCATCTTTGTTGTAGCGGTGTAGCGTGCAAGGACGGGAGTGGAAAAAGTGTCAAAAGATAGAGCTAACTGTTTTGATGACATTCAGACTTTGCTTCAATCAACAACGGAGCAGCATCTCCTCATCCGGAAACCACACCGGAAATGTGTTCCGTGAAAAACCGTCCGACCGGAACTCTCTAATAACTAAAGTTCCTTGGGTGAATAATGTAAACTCACTACACCGGTATGTTTTAGTGCTTTCATGGCGAGTTTACTGACAGATATAAGTTAGAACTTTACACTACTTTATATTAGAAATGGCAACAGTGAGGGATGAATGTCCCATAACAAGAAGACAGAGAAAAATAAGCTTATTGACTACGGCGTCGGCACGGACTACAAAGGCGGATACGCACAAATTTTCAGGATTTAAGCAGATCCCAAATACAGATCAGTAGGTAACAGAAGGGAAGAAAAGTTGCTTTTGCATAATATTGCGAAACAAAACCCCAGATAATGTCTTATAATAATACTCCTATGTTGAAGCACAGTACAATCCATCAAGTGGTGCGGCTTCATAGCTTACCAAAGTCGTACTAAAACATGTTGATAGATTTTTGAGTGCTGTGTGTAATGTTCTATATTTTCAATGGAACATATAAACTGTTGGTGTTGTTTACTCGAGTCATATTGCCATCATAGTGCAGTCTACACGTATCTCTTATAATTGACTGCCATCTACTGGTCACACTTATCATTACACCATGTACCAAATAAAATTGCTTTGAGGTGGGTAAGCAAAACCAGAATTAATCCGTACATTAGGCGCAACAGGTTATAAGGCGCACTGTCGAGTTTTGAGGAAAAAAAGGATGTGCTTGATACTGTATGTTGTATTTCTACAGGCTTTGTCATAGCAACAAAATGCAGCAAAACACTGTCATATAAAAATACATTTATTCTGAACAGTTTCAAAATGTACTCACAGTAAGAAATAGGATTCAACACCATCATTAGATATCATGGATGAAACAGAATCTTATATAGATCATGCACAGTGTTTGCTTGTAGCACAATGTTAGGACTATACAGTAGAACAGGGAGTGTCATTGTTTATTTGATGTGCCCAGTAAAGCTTTTATCAACTCACTATGACAGAACATTTGCTCACCCTAATAATGTACACTTAAGTTTCTTATTGTTTTGATTTATTTGTACAATGAATCAGGGCATGCAAGTGTAAAAATCCAAAATAAAAACAATGAGGACATTGTTCAAAACTTTACAATGAACAGAGAGATTTACATTCTTTCTTATTGTATTTACAAGATTGTGTTGATTTCCTTCTAATTCAACACACTTTAAAGAGGCTGCTCATGAGGATTTAGTAGGATTTTGTACAAAAGTGGTATGAGCTATCGATACATTTTAGAAATTGAGTATTAATCAAGTAATCAGATAAAACCTACTTTTTATAGCTTTGATGCGTATTTTAGTGAAAATAGTTAAAATAAACATATTTTTCTGCTTGGCATAACTTTTTGTTAATAGGTAGGAATCAACATTGACATTGTACTTTAAAAATGCGCTCATTAATAAAAATGTGAAAGACTAATTAAAAAGTTTGGACACACCTCATTCAATGCGTTTTCTTTATTTTCATGACTATTTACATTGTAGATTGTCACATCAAAACTATGAATGAACACATGTGGAGTTATGTACTTAACAAAAAAAGGTGAAATAACTGAAAACACGTTTTATATTCTAGTTTCTTCAAAATAGCCACCCTTTGCTCTGATTACCACTTTGCACACTCTTGGCATTCTCTCCATGAGCTTCAAGAGGTAGTCACCTGAAATGGTTTTCACTTCACAGGTGTCATAGTTTTGATGCCTTCAGTGACAATCCGCAATGTAAATAGTCATGAAATTAAAGAAAACGCATTGCAATGAGAAGGTGTGTCCAAACTTTTGGCCTGTGCTGTATGTTAAAAAAACAAAACATGAATGTAGTCTAAAATAAGTTAATGAAAAGACAGTGAAGTTTGAATTATAGGTCGTGCAAAGTAACACTGTTTGCCAGCACAAAACTAGTTGAACTATAGAAGCACTCAGTTACCCAAAAAGGCAAAGTATGATAATGCATTATAGCAAAGTCATTGACATTCAATGAATAAAAAAGCACATTCTGCAACCGTATTACAAACATACTATCAATTGTATATGCATTTATCATTTAAAAAGTTATTATTGTAGAAGTAGAGTTTGACATTCTGACAAACAACTCACTCAGCATCAATGTACAAACTAGATACGCTAAGATGTGTTTGAATACAACTTTTGTTATGCAAGTCAAGCATAAAAGGATGTTGTTAGCTGCCTGCCAAAACTGACTTTTAGCTTGTTTCTGCTTGTTTGCAGTGTAAATATGCAGGGTGCTTTGATCACATCGATATACAGTAGTACTTTTTTAAAAAATGACATGATTGCACACTGTTGTTTGTCTTTTTAAGTTTAAAATGACAAACTCTTGAAAGCTTCTGTTCTTTCCTTGAGGCCATTATCTCTATTTCCCCCTCTTAACTGTTTTCCTTTGAGCCATTTTTCTCCGCCGCCGCCGCTCCCATGAGCCATCTATTGCAGCAGCTGTGTCCGCGTATTTTAAGATTGCACAAACTTTTATTAGTTACGCTCATTAAACAAATAAATTAAGAGAAATCAAAGCTTTTGCCCTAACCAAATGAATGCAGTTTTAGATATGAGCTGTCACTTTTTGAAAAACAATTATACTGAATTTGCACAAAAACAAGACCTCAGTGTATGTTAGGGATGTAACAATATGAACATACCACGGTTATGATTATTATTATTGCAGTATTGTTGAATGTACTCAAAAAGTACCCATGCACACCATGAAATCTTTTTACCAAGTTATTTTTCTTTAAATAACTGTAGACACACTGTTAGAAAACCCACTATTGTGCCTATTTTACATTTCTTATGCTTCATTGATAGTGTTTTAATCTTAGAATGTTATGTGTTTTAATGGCTAAGCTTTTATTGTTTTAAATATTGGTTTGCACTGTATCACTTTTAGTTTATTTAAATGAAAAGTGCTTAACAAATTAATATTATTAATATGTATTTCTGTCAGGCGTTGCGGCGTTCTACTCTTTTCAGCGGTCCTTGAAGGCACCGTAAAAACACCTGGTATTCTTCTGAGTATAGAACGATCGCTCTGTCCTAAGAGAGGGTTCAATGTGCACTATTGAATATCTTAGTTGCTCAGACAGCAATGTGTTTGTATAAGCTTGGATTGGGGTGTGTCGTTTCTTAATGGGGAAAGACGTCAATGTCTCTTGTTTTTATGTTAGCATTTAAGCTAGCGAGCTGGCGCCAGTCAGTCCGTGAGTTTATTCAACAAAGTGAAGTTATCAATCATGTTTTTTTTCAATAATTGTATTTTAAAACGGTGATACTAACCATCGGGAGTTTAACCGTGGTTATCATTAATACTGTTTATTGTTGCCAGTTAATACTGTTTATCGTTACCAATTAATACTGTTTATCGTTACCAATTCAGCAGCATCACATGATTCACTTTTGAGCATTACCTAAACATTTGTTTTGCTTTTTCTTCGAATTTTTGTGGCTTCTTTTTTCTACAACAGGCAGGAAGTCGTGTGAACCAAGCATATTTGCATTCTGTTCTTCAAAGTTAGGCTGTGTCTTTGCACTTTACAGTGAAAAGACAATTTTCTAATTTCTTCTTGCACTTGCGTGACAACGCCAAATCCACAAATTAACGTTCGTTTTGTGTGTTATGTAGTGCTGTCAAATTATATATATATTTTTAAATCACATTAATCACATTTTTGGATTTGGATCAATTGTAATTAATCACATTTAATTACTTGCTTACAAAATTTACATTAACCTAAAAAAAGACACCAATATTTTGACACAAATGCAATTTTATTGTATTTATTTTTAAATTTATTTGATTGTTTTTTGTATTGTTTTACAGTTATGTAGTGCTGTCAAATGATATATATTTTATACATTTGATTAATCACATTTTTTAGTTTGGATTAATTGTGATTAATCACAGTTAATTACTTGCTTACATAATTTAAATTAACCTAAAAAAAGACACCAATATTTTGACACAAATGCAATATTTTAATTTATTTGATTGTTTTTTGTATTGTTTTACAGTTTTATCTAAAGCAATGTCACGGTTTATTTTGAAATGAAGTCTGCCAACAAACACTGCCGTAAATCATTCAGGTAACTATCCGCAGTTATGGTAAAAAAGCAAGTACGGTCAAAATAAATTGTGTAGTTGATCTGTTATATATGCTAGGCCCGGGCGATATGGCTGAAAACTGTATCACAATATACATTTTTATATTGATGGATATTGATAATTATTGATATTTTTATGACTTATTTAATCAAGCTGGCCAATAAATACAGTAATACAATTTCCAATTTACCAAAAATATTATTTATAAGTGGAAAAAGTGTCTTGTAGATTCCCCCCCCCCCATTTCTACACAAAAAATATGATTTACCCTACTTTTAAAGAAAACATTAAATACAAATGACAGAGATAACTCAAAGCAAGTTTTTCTTTTATTTGATCAAAAACTAGTAGTTTGAAACGATACTGCATACACTGCATCTTACTTACTCTTAGAAAAAAATCTGTTTTGTACAATTTTTTAGACTTTTTAGACCAGATATAAATTGTACTTTTTATGTAATGATTTACAAATAATTAAATTAAGAGCTTCTCTTGGGAAGCAATACTTCTGCTTGAATAGAATACTTTTGTCAACAAAAATACAGCAACGCACATTGCATGCAAATAAACAATCTCCAACATTGAGATCAATAAAGTGCAAACTTATGTCTTAAATAACATACTTCTGTAGATACACATGTAGTATTAAACATTGTATCCAAGTAAAACATTAGGAGGACTATAGTTTATTTCATTCACACATCTTGGTGGTGTGCAGAGCAACTGTTTTAGTGCATTGTGCTTCTTTCTCATCATACATGGCATCATCATACACACCTGGGGCCGTACTTATCAAGCTTCTTAGAGTGCCATTTTACACTTAAGTCCTGAGAATTTGTGAAATTTAGTCCTACTCTCAAACTTAAGAATAAAAGCTTTTTATCAACGTTCTTAAGTCTAAGAATCACTCCTACTCTCCACGATATTTAAGAGACCTTCAGATGTGTCTTAAGTGGTTAGGAGTTGCCAGCAGGGGATGGCACTGAGGCGAGAGAGACGTGCGCGAACGTTCAGGGAACGGAACAATGTTTTTTTTTTTTTGATGACGAGCAGCTGATCAAACGGTATCGTTTGGACAGAGCGGATATTATTTTTGTCACAGATTTAATACTTTTCGATTCCTTGTTGATTTCTGCATGTGTCTGCAGTGGGCTAGTATATATAGAGCCACCCACACCAGTTTCAAATTAGTTGCCTAATTAATGAATTGGAAAGAAAATGTTATGACAGTAGCGTATGTGTGTGGCCGTGAGGTGAGTGACGTCAGTGAGTGTGTGGGCGATAGAAGAGAGGGAGCGGTAGCGTGAGTGCCGGCGGGGACTAGTTTGTTTTGTATTATTTTGTAGTTTATTGTCAAAATATACACTCCCATTGTCCACTTAAATATTTCCAAGATATTTCTTTATTCTTAGACAACGGATTCCCTTCCGTGATTGGTCATTTCTATGGACACAGAAATTACGTCACCTAAAATTCCGTTTACGGCACATAGTAATGTCGTAATTCAGCTCTGAGTGTGACACTTAAGATTCAGTCCTACACTTCGCTGAAAGTGTGAGTAAGATGCTTGATAACTAACTTTTAAGTGCAGCTTTCAGCAAATAATTGATTTACTCTTAAGTCAACTCTTAGCAGACTTCTTAGGAGTAATTCTAAGAAGCTTGATAAGTACGGCCCCTGATGTAAATGATGTTGTGTCTTGTTCGCCTCTTAAAGAGTTCTATTTCCCGCACTCGACTGGAGGCTTTGGTTTCAGATACTGGACCAACTTTGTTGTGCGGATGCCTTCATGAAACAAACTTTGTCATTTGTCCCATGCCTGTTGCCACAAAATCAAAGTTCTGACAACATTTTTCTTTGTAACAAACATCTCGCTCTTGTTGGCGTTAGCATTAGCCATGTTTTGCTATGTGAGCCGCTAAGAAAGTAAGGGGACAGAGCCAGCTACGGAAGCTCATAAGGGGCAAAAAGTTTACTCTTACCTGATTGGCTGTTAACGTGTCCCCTACCACCGCTCACTGACACTTCCTGTTTGCTGGGTTCCCAGAGCGCGAGTGACTTCATGCAACAAATTTTGCTTCATAATTACTGTTTTGTTCCGACCAAATATATAAATATACAGTACAAGCCAAAAGTTTGGACACACCTTCTCATTTGATTCAATGTGTTTTCTTTATTTTCATGACTATTTACATTGTAGATTGTCAAATCAAAGTTATGAATGAACACATGTGGGGTTATGTACTTCAAAATAGCCACCCTTTGCTGTAATTACTGCTTTGCATACTCTTGGTATTCTCTCGATGGGCTTCAAGAGGTAGTCACCTGAAATGGTTTTCACTTCACACGTGTGCTTGAAGCTCATCGAGAGAATGCCAAGAGTATGCAAATCAGTAATCAGAGCAAAGAGTGGCTATTTTGAAGAAACTAGAATAGTAAAACATGTTTTCAGTTATTTCACCTATTTTTGGTAAGTACATAACTCCACATGTGTTCATTCTTAACTTTGATGTGACAATCTACAATGTAAATAGTCATGGAAATAAAGAAAGCACATTGAATGAGAAGGTATGTCCAAACTTTTGGTCTGTACTGTATATCGAATATTTGTCAAACACATTTTATATTTTATATTGATATCAATTATGTGTCTATTGCGATATATAGATAACGTTTTATTGGCCCAGCCCTAATTAATGCTATATTTTTTTAGATTAATCACATGAGTTAACTTGTTATTATTGACAGCCCTAGTATTATGTCCTAATAGTCAACCTATTTTTACATGTGTTACTTGAACATTGCTAATCATGTTCTGATTTATTTTACTTTCAGCCCAGCAAGTCTAAATTTGTTTTTTTTTTTCAGTTTACGACTATTGTGTGCTAAAAAAAAAAACAGTACACATTAAATGTAATATGAAGCTTACATTTTTGTACAAATTCCTACTAAAATTCCTCATGAGGCCGTGCAACAGTTCTTATACAGTCTCGCTTGGTGGATGAATCCTTATCAAGTAGTGTAAAGTAGATATTTACTTTTATTAGGCATTAGAGTTGAAAACATGATTTACAGTATAGCGACCATCAGCATGGACTAAGTACTAATGGTAGTTAAAAAAAAAAGCTAAGAAAGCGAACAATTTGCAGCACAATTGATAGACGACAATCTGTACTTACTGGGCAACAGTGTGCACGTCTTAGACGTTAGTACAGTTTGGGTATTCCCTGGTTACAATTCTCTCCATGTTCCTTCCTGCTGTTCCTAGAAACAAGAAAAATACATTGGTCAATACAACTCATCACAAGTCCTGGTCAGAATCCAATTTGGGCAGCTTCTCAACACATTAGGCAGACAAATGGTCGTCCCGAGGGGGGCGTGGCCTATCGCCAAGTTAGTGATGGAGAGCCAGTGAATGTACACGAGCCAGGCAGTTTGAAATGTACAGACGCTAGCTTGTTTGAAAGGTGATGGTTGTCCATCTCACAGCAGTGTAAGCACTTTAAGTCTAAAAAAAAAAAAAATTATTTACTGTCAGCATGCACAACAAAGTGCATGTGTTCAGCTCTCAAGACAAAGATCATGTGCAGAGTTTTTCTTGCGTTCAAAATTCAAAAAATAACACAACTCAAAAGGTTTTGGGTGAATATTGATGAAACTTTCAAGAAGTGTGAAAGTGTTATTATGGACTACTGTACCTCAAATTCAAACTGAACCGTCTTTTCATTACAAATAACATATTTGAAGAATTTGAGTTGACTGCTTGTCATTAAGTGGTGATGGTGGGTCCACATCTTATAATAATAATAATAAAAATGGATTAGATTTTACATCGCGCTTTTCTATTGTTAGATACTCAAAGCGCTCACAGAGAAGTGGGAACCCATCATTCATTCACACCTGGTGGTGGTAAGCTACATTTGTAGCCACAGCTGCCCTGGGGTAGACTGACGGAAGCGAGGCTGCCAGTTTGCGCCTACGGCCCCTCCGACCACCACCTACCATTCATTCATCATTCATTTCACCGGTGTGAGCGGCACCGGGGGCAAAGGATGAAGTGTCCTGCCCAAGGACACAACGGCAGCAATTTTTTGGATGGTAAGAGGCGGGGAGCGAACCTGCAACCCTCAGGTTTCTGGCACGGTTGCTCTACCCACTACGCCACGCCGTAGTGGGTAGAGCAACTTTAGATGATCATCTTTAGATGATGTTGTGTACACCTTATTAGCAGTATAGATTTACCACCCACTAGGGTTGTACGGTATACCGGTACTAGTATAGTACCGCGATACTAATGAATTATATTCAGTACTATACCGCCTCTAAAAAGTACCGGTACCCCTCCTCCCCCTTTTTTTTAAACAGGCATGACGGCGCGTCGTTGTCACGTCGTGACATAGCTGGTTTTACGAGCAGAGGAGCATGTTCGGCAGCGCGCACACACAGAGTATTTACAAGCAGACACAGTGTGTAGACAGAAAATTAAGAATGGACGCATTTTGGCTTAAAAACCAACAATAAAGGTGAAGCTATAACACTGAAACGTTCTTAGGAAGAGGTGCTTTAAAACATGGTTAACTAGCTATCAGCTAACGTCCATCCGCAGTCTGCAGTATTTTAGCTACTTCTAAATCACTAATCCTCGCCTCCATGTCGACAAATAAAGTACATTTTTTTACATGTATCATTATCACTACAGGACGAGGAATAGCTAAACATGCTCCACTACACACTGTAGCTCACCGGCGTCTCAATGTAAACAAATGCCATGGGTGGATCTACACCTGCCATCCACTGTAATGATACCAAGTACAGGAGCGTATCTAGTCGATACTACTATGATTACATCTTTATTTTTTATCATGACAAAATCTTTTTTCGTTTAAAAAAAAAAAAGTATTTTATGTTTATAATTTCAGGAAATACGTCCATGGACACATGAGGACTTACATTATGACCAATGTATGATCCTGTAACTACTTGGTATCGGATCGATACCCAAATTTGTGGTATCATCCAAAACTAATGTAAAGCAAGTTTTTATTACATTTTAATAGAAGTGTAGATAGACCTTGTTAAAACAGAAAATAAGCAGACATTAACAGTTAATGAACAAGTAGATTAATAATTTATTTTCTACAACTTGTCCTTAATAATATAGACAAAATAATAGGTAGATAAATGACACAATGTGTTACTGCATACGTCAGCAGACTAATTAGGAGCCTTTGTTTGCTTATTTACTAATAAAAGAAAAGTTTTCTCGTATGTTAACTATTTTATGTAAGGACAAAATTGCAATAAGAAACATATGTTTAATGTACCCTGAGATTTTTTGGTGAAATGAAGCCAGTAATGTCATTTTTTGTGGTCCCCTTTTATTTAAAAAAGTATCAAAATAGTTTTTGGTACCGGTACCAAAATATTGGTTGTGGGACAACCTACTCTCCACTGAAAATGACTCATCGCAGCCATTGTAGATGTCCGAATAGCTGTGAATACAGTACAACATCATGATACAAACACTGATTCTTAAGTCTATCCAAATGTATTATCATAGTATTGTCCCCTTGCTGAAATGTAAGGGGTGTACTTACTTTAGCTCCATGTCATATTGGAGAGTTGTGTGAATGTCAATGCAGTGAACAGTGCATCACAACAAACAAGCCAGACTGTCTTTTATAGCTTAATAAAGTCTGCCAACTTGTACTTAAAATGCAACAGAAGTCCATCCATCCGTGTTGGCAATTACGCAGGTCACTGACATGTAATTGCTACTTGCAGAGATTACATTAGTGAATCAAAATTGTATCTGTCCTATCCAGTTTCCATTGTTCAAATCGTCATTTTAACATTTTTGGAATTCTGGTCCCCTGTCTCCTCGCCCTCACACAGACGGCAGAAATGAGAGAAGGTTAATGGATTTTTCTTCTTCGAGTGGCGTCGGTTAGAGCCGTTTAGAGTGCGAACACCTAATTTCACTCAAGTTAATCAACACATTTAATTAAATGAAAAATAAAACAAATAGCACATCCCGGGAGGAATATTGGGTTTAGCATAATGTTAATGTTATTTTGCTTTTAAAAACCAATGAACACTGCATTTCCCATGAGTTTTTCCTTGCCCTGATGTGGGATCTGAGCCGAGGATGTCGTTGTGGCTTGTGCAGCCCTTTGAGACACTCGTGATTTAGGGCTATATAAGTAAACATTGATTGATTGATTGATGAACACTTTCCCCTGGTCCTGACTGCACCTTAAAACAAGCCTTACTATTTTTTTTAGTATTGTAGTAATATTAAACTTAAAGAAGGATTCAACATGAAGAACATAGATCTTAATTATTGTTTTTGTAGGATAACTATTTTTATGTTAACATGTTACACAAATCTACACGCATCAACTGAGCATATTTTGACATTGAATCACTTTGTTTTTAGAAAAAAATACTACCTTGGAATATTGGAAACATTTTATGGTTGATGCCAGCAAATTAATTTTGTGTTTTTTTTTTTTAATAAATAATTTTTATACAGTACTGTATATACGCTAAGTTGTGCAAATCGCTCTACTGAAAGAAAAAACTAAGTTTGATTTATGTATTTAAAAACATCTTACTTTTGATCAAACATTGCATTATTTTTTTTAAATTCTTTATACTTTTGTAATACATTTTTTCCCTACTGTTTAAGTTCTTTGCAATTGTGGCAGACATCATAAAAAATTAATAGGGTTTTTTCTGTTATTGAACAACAATGGCCCACTACATTTATTTGCTTGACAATGAAAACATTTACAATCCATTAATACATTTATATCTATTTTTGAAATGGTGTTTTTAATTAAATTGGCAAATTATTGTCGGAATGCTCTGTACTCAGTTTTATGTTGTACTTCTTTAGATCGTAAAACAAGTTCAGACAGAATCAGTAGTGCCTCTGCTAGTTGCAACTAAGTAGTCCACAAAACTTTGGGGAAATTATCAATCGATCAATCAAAGTTTACTTATATAGCTCTTAATCACAAATGTCTCAAAGGCCACAACGACATTCTTAGCTCAGATCCCACAAAATTAACCATTCATTTCCCAATTGTTTTTTTTTTCAAAAAGATTAAATATTTGAATGTTCTGAGCTCAGTTTCAAGCTACTGAATTTTCCGAACCATAGGGCGCACCGAATTATAAGGCGCACTGCTGATGAGCGGATCTAGTCAGGTTTATTTTCATACAAAAGGCATTATAAGGTGCATTAAAGGGGTCACATTATTATTCTTTTTTTCTACATGTAAAATACTTCCTTGTGGTCTACATAACATGCAATGGTGGTTCTTTGGTCAAAATGTTGCATAGATTATGTTTTACAGATCATCGTCAAGTCACTTTCTGACAGTCTCTTCAGGATGAGCCGTTATGTGGGCGGTCTTATTTAAGTGGCTCACCTGAAGCGGTGTAGCGTGCAAGGACGGGTGTGGAAGAAGTGTCAAAAGATGGCGCTAACTGTTTTAATGACATTCAGACTTTACTTCAATCAATAACAGATCAGCATCTCCTCATCCGTGGCTCACTAGTGCAACAACAACACCCGTGTGTCCCGTGATAAACCGTCCGACCGGAACTCTCTAATAACTAAAGTTTTTTGGGTGAATTATGTAAACTCACTACACCGGTATGTTTTAGCACTTTCATGGCGAGTTTACTGACAGATATAAGTAAGAACTTTACACTATTTTATATTAGAAATGGCAACAGCAGAGGATGAATGTCCCATAACAAGAAGATAGAGAAAAAGAAGAAGCTTATCAACTACGGTGTCTGCACGGACTACGAAGGGTGCCCTCGGGCAAATTTTTAGGAATTATGCAGATCCCAAATACAGATCAGCAGGTAGCAGAAGGTAAGAAAACTTGGTTTTGCAAATTATTGCAAAACAAAACGCCAGATATGTCTTACCTTATACACACCATAATAATACTTGTATGTTGAAACACAGTACAATCCATCAAGCGGTGCAGTTTCATAGCTTACCAAAGACGTACTAAAACATTTTGATAGATTTGTGAGCGCCGTGTGTAATGTTCTATATTTTCATGGAACATACAACATGTTGGTGTTGTTTACTTGAGTCATATTGCAGTCTACCGTATCTCTTATGTGTGACTGCCATCATATTGCAGTGTACACGTATCTCTTATGTGTGACTGCCATCTACTGGTCACACTTATCATTTCTCCATGTACCAAATAAAATAGCTTCGATGTCGGTAAGTACAACCAAAATTATTCCATACATTAGGCGCACCGGGTTATAAGGCGCACTGTCGAATTTTGAGAAAATGAAAGGATATTAAGTGCGCCTTATAGTCGGAAAAATACGGAAGTTCAGACTGGAACAGAAGCACGTATGCTGGTTTCAACTAATTACTGTACTCTGTTTTGCTTCAATTGCTTTAAGACGCATTTTATGAACAATAAATTGCACAAAATTGTCTAAATCCCAGACATCTTTGAAATGGTTTGACTAATAATCCTCACATACAGTGTATCCGGAATGTACAGTATTTACAGCAGTTCACTTTTTACACATTTTGTTATTGTACAGCTTTATTGCAAAATGGAATACATGTTTCTTTCTTAAATTCTACAGACAATAGCCCATAATGACATGTGAAAAATTTAGCAAATCTAAAAAAAAAATGTAATCTAAGAAACCACATGTACATTGTTGATGCATCTTTGGTAACAACAGCCTCGAGTGTTTTTGAATACAATGCCACAAACTTGGCACACCTGTCTTTGGGCAGTTTCGCCCATTCCTGTTTGCAGCACCTCTCAAGATCCATCAGATTAGACGGAAAGCGTTGGTTTTCATCTAGGATGTCTCTGTACATTGTTGCATTCATCTTAGTCTAGTCAGAGAGGTGACCAAGAACCTGATGGTCACTCTGTCAGAGCTACTTCATTCCTCTGTGGAGAGAGGAGAACCTTCCAGAAGGACTACCATCTCTGCAGCTATTCACCAATCAGGCCTGTATGGTAAAGTGGCCAGACGGAAGCCATTTCTTTGTAAAATGCACCTGAAAGACTCTGACCATGAGAAACAAAATTCTCTGGTCTGATGAGTCAAAGATTGAAGTCTTTGGCGTGAATGCCAGGCATCATGTTCCTAGGAAACCAGGACAATGAAGCATGGTGGTGGCAGCATCATGCTGTGGGCATGGTTTTCAGTGACAGGAACTGGGAGACTAGTCAGGTACAGAGGGAAAGATGAATGCAACAATGTACAGAGATATCCTGGATGAAAACCAATGCTTCCCACCAATGTTTCCCATCCAACCTGATAGAACTTGAGAGGTGCTGCAAAGAGGAATGGGAGAAACTGCCCACAGATAGGTGTGTCAAGCTTGTGGCGTCGTATTAAAAAAGGCTGTGATATCTGCCAGAGGTGCATCAACAATGTATTGAGCAAATACTGTGAATATGGATGATGTACATGTGATTTTTTTCTTTTAAATACATTTGCAAAATTTAAAAAAAAGAAAACCTTCTCACATTGTCATTATGGGGTATTGTCTGTAGAACTTTGAGGACAAGATTAACTTATTACATTTTGGAATATGGCAGTACCATAACAAAATGTGGAAAAAGTAAAGCGCTGTGACTACTACCTGGGTGCACTGTAATCTAAGAAGTACTGTACTCGTGACAGCAGATGATGGATCTCAACGCTTCGCGCGAACTTGATTGGAAACACTTCCATCTCTGAAGAAGACGACAAGTAAGACTTTGATGAAACCCCCGAACCTGCCGGCTGGTAAATGACTTTCACCCAGCCAGCCTGAAAACAAAGATCTCGTTCGGCACGCGCAAACACACTCGGAAAGAAAGCCGCGGCTGACAAATGTGGAAGAACAGAAAAGAAAGAAGTCTGCAGCCTTCATGACTTCAACTGCATTTGTCTATGTTGGATTTAATAGAGTCGAATTAATACCTCTCATCATCTTTCTAAAGGCAGATATTTTTCTTATAATGTTGCAGGTGTCCCTAACGTTGGGGACAGAGAAAGTGTGATTTAAATAAACGACATTTATAAGCTTTAGCCTCTCGTGGTGACAGCCACACTTTAAATCCCGTATTAAAGTGTCACAAACGCTCATGTGCAGTATTTCATTGTGTCATGTTTGTGTCAAAGCTGTCGTTTGTCAAAGTGATGGCATTAAAAAAAATTGTTTAAAAAAGAAGAAAAGTCAATGCACCTCTTTTCCTGGCCTCCAGCTCTTTTCCCATGAATTCCTTCTCCGAGGGAAACTCACTGAGCTTGACCTTGGACATGTTGTCGTTCTGACTGACTGTGCTGATCACTTCGGGCTCTTTCTCCCGACTCTCTTCCGTCTCCACGTGGATCCACGGGATTTTCCTTGTGACGAGAGAACGGCCATTTAAAAGCGGAGAAGAGTACATTCAAAAACGCTAAGCTTTTTATAGTCATTTTGGTAAGCTCACCTTTTAAACTTGTAGATGAAGAACGCAGCTAAGCCGACAAAGACCACAGAGATCAGCACCAACATGGCCGACCCACTGTGAAGGGCGCTGGAGTCCACGAGCGGTGCTGAAACACGTCGGAAAAGCAAACATGCAGGAAATTACCTTGAGCCATGATTTTAAAACACTCAGACCTGATTAAAGTAGTAGACCATTGAATTAATTTAAAATGTCTTTATTTAGTATTTTACATCATGTGTTATATATATATGTATATTATTTTATAGTCTTTTAATTTTGTGAAAAATATTTTTAAAGCATGGGATGTGTCATCCTATTCCGGACAGAAGGGCGACACGGCAGTGCGGCCGGATCAAAAGAGACGTTGGAGAAGCTTTACTGAACCAAAAGTTGCTTTGTTACAAGCAGGTGTCATTATACAGGACTGCAGTACCTGGAGGAGGTCAAGTCCAAAAAAAAATGAGGCCCTTCTAACTTGGAGGAGCCAAACCACAGTCTTATATTCCTTCATTCTCTGTCTGGGTGTGTGTTAATTCAGGACAGTGCAACCTGACCATGTAAGGAGATGTTTGTGTGTAAGTGACTGGGAAGACAACAGATGTATACCATAACTTGTAGGTTGACGTTAAGACAACATGGAGTCTCTCCTCCAGGATAGAGCTACCACTTTAGCATTCCTAAGTCTGAATTTATTGCCTCTTCTCGTGAGAGAGTTAACCCAGTCCACATACGAATGTCCAACTATGGCTCCTTAATTTATTATGGGCTCAACCATTATTTACTTAAACCTGGTGGTTCGCTGTCTCCAAGTTGAATATAAACATTCACCATATGTACCGTATTTTTTGGACTATAAGTCGCTTCGGAGTATAAGTCGCACCGGCCGGAAATGCATAATAAAGAAGGAAAACAACAAATATAAGTCGCATTTTTTGGGGGAAATTTATTTGATAAAACCCCACACCAAGAATAGACATTTGAAAGGCAATTTAAAATAAATAAAGAATAGTGAACAACAGGCTGAATAAGTGTACGTTATATGAGGCATGAATAACCAACTGAAAACGTGCCTGGTATGTTAACGTAACATATTATGGTAAGAGTCATTCAAATAACTATAACATATAGAACATGCTATACGTTTACCAAACAATCTGTCACTCCTAACCGCTAAATCCCATGAAATCTTATACGTCTACTCTCTTACGTGAATGAGTTAAATAATATTATTTGATATTTTACGGTAATGTGTTAATCATTTCACACATAAGTTGCTCCTGAGTATAAGTCGCACCCCCGGCCAAACTATGAAAAAAAATGTGACTTATAGTCCAAAAAATTGATAAAGAGTTAATTAATTCACTTCACATGTTTTCCCCAATATTATTTTGATATTCAGTAATACTTTTCTTTGTTAATCAAAATGAATAGCCTTGTTCAAAAGAAGGCAACATATAAACCGAGGCTCACAGCTTTTCAAAATGATCAAGACAACAGAGCACTTTGTGGAACATAAGCATATACAAATATGAAAACATTGGCTTCCAAGCTACCTAAGTTGCTTCAGTTGTCTTTTATTGGCGTGCTAACATGGTGGACTTCGGTCCATTTACTTTTCACAATTTTATTTACAATATTGCATGGATATTTAGTTCAAAATAGCAACAGAAACGTCTCTCTGCTACTGTTTATGTTGTCTTTTGATTTCTTCTGCTGCCCGTTCAGGTAGCAATTGAATTAATTACGCCCCGTTGGCTGCTGTAGTAAATAATACAATTCTGTACAAGTTTCAGTTGCAAAATATCAAAGCTGAGGTTATGTGACCGTTACAGAGCCTATTTGAAGATCAGCCGCCCCGCCCCTCATGGTACTAAAGACAACATTCAGAAGGTCCACAGGCTCTCCCTGGAGTCCGCCACACCCAAGTTTATTGTGCAGCGTCATGGCGTTTGAAATGCTGAGATGCAATATTCAAAGTTTGTCCCCCACTCCCTCTCTCTTCTCCTTCAGAAAGGAGACTATGTATGAAGACTGTGTGACCTTTTGCGGATCATCTTAAAAGGCGACGGCAGACCTTTGTGCTGCGACACAAATGAAGACAGATCCATCGCGGGATGAAAAGGGTAAAGCCACGTAAAGGCCTGTTGACACGTGCCTTTTTTTTAAGCGATATATGCTAATGACGCGGTGACCGTGAGGACTTACTTTGTGAATGCCTAACGCCTTTTTTGTCATTAGATCAATAAACTTGAGGGAGGTTTACAGTGATGTACAGTATAGGGGAGGGCAATTGTGTCACTGTCAAAGATGTTGTCCAGTGCACTTATTTCTGTGTCGTCTTGAACAAACCTACCTAGTGTTTGCTGAGTGATGTACACTGTGATGCTGGTGTTTGCCTTCAGCTCAAACTGGACCAGGTCTTGGTTCAGTATGTTGACAAAAACATCTGAAATCTGTTAGGGAAATGAACATAAAGACACCTATGAATGAACAATTGCTGTGTTTACAGTATCTAAGCAAGATTTGGATATGACAGCCCCTTTTTATCCACAGGAACTTCCAAAATTCCCTGAGCTTTTAAGAAATCCCACCACATTCCCATCAGCAAGCATGTGATTTTTCCGTCCGTAGTCGGAAATCAGTCTTTTTTATCGCTGTAAAAATATTTTAAAATATTTTCAGGTTTTTTTAAAGCACCAAGCAGTGTGTGTGGGGAGCGTTTCCACAGAGTGTTTCCAGAGCCAGCCTGAAAATGCGGGTGTCTGGGACAGACGTGGAAGGATATTTTTTACAACAACATTCTAAAGTTTAGTGATATATCAGATATATCAGATTGTAGGTGGGGTTTTTTTCGCATTCATATTTCGCTGTTTTTGTTGCGTTTCATTTGATTGTAAAATATGTCGATGGAGAGGCGGGGTGATGTTCATATGTTGTCAATATTCAGTGTTTTATCGTTTGTAGTAAATATTGTAAATCGCACATTCTTTATTTTCACGTACATTCTGGGTGTCTCATTCAGTAAAAAAAAATTAAAATCCCTTTCCGTTTTTAGCGTTCTGTCATAACGTTTTTAGCATTCAATCAGACATTGTGGTGAGGTTTTGTATTGGTGTTCCTAAAAATAGATACACTACCGTTCAAAAGTTTGGGGTCACATTGAAATGTCCTTATTTTTTAAGGAAACGCACTGTACTTTTCAATGAAGATAACTTTAAACTAGTCTGAACTTTAAAGAAATACACTCTATACATTGCTAATGTGGTAAATGACTATTCTAGCTGCAAATGTCTGGTTTTTGGTGCAATATCTACATAGGTGTATAGAGGCCCATTTCCAGCAACTATCACTCCAGTGTTCTAATGGTACGATGTGTTTGCTCATTGGCTCAGAAGGCTAATTGATGATTAGAAAACCCTTGTGCAATCATGTTCACACATCTGAAAACAGTTTAGCTCGTTACAGAAGCTACAAAACTGACCTTCCTTTGAGCAGATTGAGTTTCTGGAGCATCACATTTGTGGGGTCAATTAAACGCTCAAAATGGCCAGAAAAAGAGAACTTTCATCTGAAACTCGACAGTCTATTCTTGTTCTTAGAAATGAAGGCTATTCCACAAAATTGTTTGGGTGACCCCAAACTTTTGAACGGTAGTGTATACCGGCCCCCAGACACATTTTTGTCTCTAAATTTGGCCCCTCGAGTCAAAATAATTCACTAGGCCTGGACTAGAGGAAGGCGGTAAACAAGTGAATCAAAATATTCAATTGTTAGTTAGGTACATGTTGTAATGATAATTGTTTTGTTTGTCAAGAGCCGAGTGAACTTCATGCTAATGCTAATCGGTCAACAAGCAGTCACTAAAGGGAAATCAACCGGGTGTGTTTGTGTTGATTTAAAAAATTGTTTTGGTAATACAGTTCCTGGGATTTGGGCTGAAACGGGGCTTATGTAGTCATTTTCAGTCAGTTATTTACTTTAACTTCCAATTTGGCATTCAAGTGTAGCCAACCTACACCAAGCTGGCACCATAACGTCACAATTGGCCATATGAGACATTGATTGATCAAATGGTTTTCATTACATTGTGCAGGGATACAAACACACCCTTTGGAGTTCCTCCTCCGTGTGTCTCTTGTGCTCGTGTGGCGTGAGCCCATCAGGTAGGACGAAGAGCTCCGCTGTGGTGGGAAGTCCGGGGTACAAAGAAACCAGTAGCTGGTTGGCAGGAACACCAGAAATCTAAGGACAAAAAAATACATTAGTGAGGATGAAATTGTGATTTTTACTCAGCTTGGGTTCCAAGCGTGCTGAGCTAATACAAAATGATTGATGGAAACATTTCATGATACATGGCTACAATATGTCAGCAATAAAATAACCTGCTAATATTAGTCTAAACCAGGGATCTGCAACCCAAAACATTGAAAGAGCCATATTGGACCAAACATACAAAAAACAAATCTGTCTGTTTTTTCCTAACCTTATTTCCAACCTTTTTTAGTGCGATGACTCCTTTCACATTTTTCAACCCATTTCAACCGTTCCACCATCAAAACATTCCTCTTAGTCAGGACAGAAAGCCAAGTTAGTTTAAGAACTTGAAAAATTCCCAGTTTTCCCGAAATTCCGTAACACCTTTTTTTAATTAAAAAACTGTTACAAATTTAAATATTACTTGACCAATTCAAACAATTCCAACACCAACCAATTCAGCTCGTTCAGGACATTCATGCTCCTAATAATTTTCCAAAAAAATCCCGCTTTTCCCCAAATGTCCAAGTTTTCAGGAATTTACCATTGAAATTAATTGGACATTTTTCCGAGTTGGACAATTCCCACATTTTTCAAGCTATTCAAACCATTCCAACGTCAACACATTCCACTCATCCTGGACATTCAAACTATAATTTTCACAAGTAAAACAAAATGTCCAGGAATTCCCAGAATTCTCGGTTTTCCAAACACTATTTTCCCCCTTTGTTCTGGCGACTACTCCTCCCACATTTTTCAACCGTCCCACCGTCAAAACGCTCCTCATAGTCAGGACAGAAAACCAAGTTGGTTTAAGAACTTAAAAAATTCCCGGTTTTCCCGAAATTCCGTAACACCTTTTCTCAATTAAAAAACTGTTACAAATTTAAATATTTCTTGACCGATTTAAACAATTCCAACACCAACCCAATTCAGCTCGTTCAGGACATTCATGCTCCTAATCATTTCCCCAAAAAATCCCGCTTTTCCCCAAATTTCCAAGAAGTTCTCATTGACACCCATGGGACATTTTTCCGAGTTGCACGATTAACACATTTTTCAACCGATTCAAACCATTTCACATTCAACTCATCCTGGACATTGAAACTATCATTTTTCCACGCACAACAAATTTCCAGGAATTCCTGGGTTTTTTTTTAACCTTATTTCCAACCTTTTTTAGTGCGATGACTCCTTTTACATTTGCGCTTTACCCCAAATTTTCAGGAATTTCCCATTGAAAAGAATTGGACATTTTTCCAAGTTACACAATTCCCACATTTTTCAACCTATTCAAACCATTCCAACATCAACACGTTCCACTCATCCTGGACATTCAAACTAACACTTTCCCAAGTTCTGAACAAAATTCTTATTTTCCTGGAAATTCAACCTCTTCAACATTCAAACTATTCTTACATCCACACTACATTCTGTCAGCATTTCAGTTCAACTTCAGCATTGGAGCATTCACATGCAATTCCTTCAGGAATGGCCTCATCTAGTCCCTTATTCAGTTTATCATTGGGTCTAGGTCCAACTGATGTGTTAAAACGCGGCTCGGTTTTTGCGGTTTCAAGTAGAAAAATGTCAAATAGAGCATTGACTTAACTTTGGCAGAGAGTCCACACTCTGACAGTCATTAAAAAGTAGCCTATATCTGTGCTACATAAAGTGACAAAAAACCCCCACAAGATCTCCGTCACGGCCCATAAAACACCATGACTGCTCTATGGGTAGTGCGCAGAGGTATAAAACCGTAATGACCCAGAGAGCTGCCGGTGGGCCACGTGGTGCAGCGGGGAGTTGACGTACCTGTGACAGAGCCGTCTGCACCACGCGGCCTATGTCCTCCCGCCACTCTGGGATGTCAGGATTGTGCTCGTCAAGCGCCGGCGAGAATGACAACAGCAGCGACCTGAAGAACTCTGGCAAACAAAAACAAGTATTCAACATGAGTGCTGCTTCCAGTTTCAATTGTATATTCATCGGATGCACGGTTTGGACATATTTTTTTATTCCCCCAAAGTTGGAGTTAATTGGAGTCAAGATTTGGCGTTTGCTTGCTTTGACATTTCATGCAACGAGCAGAGACGGCATGTTGCATATTCATGTTAGCAATTAAAGTGACGCACTAACCTTTCACTGTTAGGACTCTGGAGTCCTGCATCACAGTGCTCCCAGAAGCCACCTGGACGGTGACCTTGTTTGTTCCCTCCTTCTGGAACGTGTAGGAGATACTCCCCTCCAGTGTGATGATAGGCTGCATTGGAAAGTAGGACAGACAATATTGCATGCTAGTGTTACCAGCTAAATACCTTAAGTGCTTAAAGGGGAACTGAACTTTTTTTCACTTTAAAATGTTATTACTCCGCTATTGGTGTGAAACTCATTAAATTCACTTACAGTCGTGGTCAAAAGTTGACATACATAATGTAAAGAACATAATGTCATGGCTGTCTTGAGTTTCCAATAATTGATTGGAGCACATACTTGTTGGTCACAAAAAACATTCATGAAGTTATTAGCTCATTTGTAATTTGATGCCTGCAACATGTTTAAAAAAAAGCTGGAAAAAGTGGCAAAAAAGACTGAGAAAGTTTAGGAATGCTCATCAAACACCTATTTGGAACATCCCACAGGTGAACAGGCTAATTGGGAACAGGTGGGTGCCATGTTTGGGTATAAAAGCAGCTTCCATGAAATGCTCAGTCATTCACAAACAAGGACGGGGGCGAGGGTCACCACTTTGTCAACAAATGCCTGAGCAAGTTGTTTAACAACAACATTTCTCAACCAGCTATTGCAAGGAATTTAGGGATTTCACCATCTACGCTCCGTAATATCATCAAAAGGTTCAGAGAATCTGGAGAAATCACTGCACGTAAGTGGTGATATTACGGAACTTCGATCCCTCAGGTGGTACTGCATCAAAAAGCGACATCGGTGTGTAAAGGATATCACCACATGGGCTCAGGAACACTTCAGAAAACCACTGTCAGTAACTACAGTCCGTCGCTACATCTGTAAGTGCAAGTTAAAACTCTACTATGCAAAGCCAAAGACATTTATCAACAACACCCAGAAACGCCGCTGGCTTTGCTGGGCCCGAGCTCATCTAAGATGGACTGATGCAAAGTGTAAAGGTGTTCTGTGGTCTGACGAGTCCACATTTCAAATTGTTTTTGGAAACTGTGGACTTTGTGTCCTCCAGAACAAAGAGGTAAAGAACCATGCAGATTGTTCTTGGCACAAAGTGTAAAAGGCAGCATGTGTGATGGTATGGGGGTGTATTAGTGCCCAAGGCATGGGTAACTTACACATCTGTGAAGGCACCATTCATGCTGAACATGTTGCCAACCCACGCGACGTTATCACAGACGCCCCTGCTTATTTCAGCAAGACAATGCCAAGCCACGTGTTACAACAGCGTGGCTTCATAGTAAAAGAGTGCGGGTACTAGAGTGGCCTGCCTGTAGTCCAGACATTGAAAATGTGTGGTGCAATATGAAGGCTAAAATATGAGAAGGGAGACTGTTGAACAACTTAAGCTGTACATCAAGCAAGAATGGGAAAGAACTCCACTTCAAAAATGTGTCTCCTCAGTTCCCAAACCTTTACTGAGTGTTGTTAAAAGGAAAGGCCGTGTAACACAGTGGTAAAAATGCCCTTTTGTGCAATGTGTTGCTGCCATTAAATTCTAAGTTCATAATTATTTGCAAAAAAAAATGAAGTTTCTCAGTGTGAACATGAAATATCTTGTCTTTGTAGTCTATTCAATTGAATATAAGTTGAAAAGGATTTGTTGTATTCTTTTTTTATGTACCATTTACACAACATGACAACTTCACTGCTTTTGGCTTTTGTACAATTGGAAAGAATCACTATATGGACTCCAAAGGAAGGCAGTGAAATAGGAGCATCTCACCTCGGAGCTGTTGGCAATCCACCAAAAAAAGGTCAACGTTCGAATGTGACTCGGCCAAACCACCACGGTCAAGTTGGTCTCCTTCCCCCTGACGGCCACGATGGGAGCAGAGAGATAAACACGCTCCACTGGACCTGTGACAGGAATACAAATATGTCAGTACAAACACAACAATTATTGCATAATTGTTATTGCACCAGCGGATTTAAGTGTTTTTTTATTAGTCTCCTGCATTTCCCCACTGCACGTAAATTTGTCAGAAGAGACGGGGAGTGTGCGTACTGGTGATGTGCAAGAAGAGTGTGCAGCTGTCAGATCCTTGACTGTTCTCAGCCGAGGCGGTGACGCGGTAAATCCCGGTCGCTCTGTAGATGTGCTTGATGCCGTCGTCGGCCCGGCTCAGGTTGGAGTAAGTGATCCGGATGCCGTCCCCGAAGTCGAGCTGGATGCTGGTCCTCAGCGAGTCTCCCTGCGGACGGCGAGGGAAGAACAACAACACCTGTCACCACGGCTCAGACTTGTAACGGAGCAGGTCCGACACTAGAGTGCCGGTTCCGAGCTGTCCTA
Organism: Entelurus aequoreus; assembly: GCF_033978785.1. Lineage (NCBI taxonomy): Eukaryota > Metazoa > Chordata > Actinopteri > Syngnathiformes > Syngnathidae > Entelurus > Entelurus aequoreus. Next base: position 66,811,706 of record NC_084739.1, read on the forward strand.
TCAGGTGTGTCACAAACGTTTTGGAGCCGCTCCCCAATAGAAGATGACAGGCAATGAAGTGAGGAAACAAAAGCAAACATCGGAAGGTAGCTAGATGAGGCAATTCCTGAAGGAAATGCGTGTGAACGCTCCAATGCTGACGTTGAACTGAAATCCTGGAATTTTTTTTGGAATTCTTGAAGTAGAGCACACAATTACCAAACAGGCTGAATATTTTGGAGTTGGAACAGTTTGAATCAGATGAAAATTGTGGAACTTTGAAGAACGTCCCATTGATTTAAATGGAAATTTCCCCAAAATTTGGGAATTGCGGGAAAAGTGGGATTTTTTTTTTGAAAATGGTAAAAAAAAAAAACTTGAATGATCTTAATGACTTAAAAATGGTTGGCGTTGGAATTTTTCAATTCGGTCGTGAAATGTTGAAGTAGTAACATGTTGAATTGAGAAATGGTATTACGGAATTTCGGTAAAACCAGGAATTTTTTCCAGTTGAAAAACAACTTAGTTTTTTGTCCTGATTAAGAGGAATGTTTTGATGGTAGAATGGTTAAAATGCGTTGAAAAATGTGGAAGGAGTAGTTGCCAGAAAAAAGGGTGGAAATAGGGCTTTGGAAAACCAGGAATTCTGGAAAATCCTGGAATTTCCTTTAACTTGGAAAATGGGTATTTTACATTTTCAGGATAGTGGAATGTGTTGAAGGTGGAATTGTTTGAATAGGTTGAAAAATTTGGGAATTGTGCAACTTGGAAAAAATGTCCAATAGGTTTTCAATGGGAACTTCCTGGAAATTTTGGAATTTTGGGAAAAGTGGGATTAAAAAAATAATAATTTGGAGCATGAATGTCCTGAATGAGCTGAATTGGTTGGTGTTGGAATCGTTTAAATCGGTCAAGACAGTTTTTTAATTGAAAAATGGTATTACGGAATTTCGGGAAACCAACTTGTTTTTTTGCCCTGACTAAGAGGAATGTTTTGACAGTGGAATGGTTGAAATGGGAGGGAAAATGTGGTAGTCAAACGAAAAAAGTTGGATATAGGGTTAAAAAAACCCAGGAATTCCTGGAAATTTGTTGAACGTGGAAAAATGATAGTTTGAATGTGCAGGATGAGTTGAAGGTGGAATGGGTTGAAAAATGTGGGAATTATGGAAGTTTGAAAAATGGACAATTCATTTTGAATGGGGAAAATGAAAAAAAAAAAGGAAATTATGGGAAATCCAGGAACATTTTTTAGAATTGTTGAAGTAGAGCACACAATTCCTAAACAAGCTGATATTTTGAAGTTGGAACAGTTTGAATCAGATGAAAAATGTCGGAGTTGTGGAACTTTGAAGAATGTCCCATTGATTTCAATGGGATTTTCTCAAACATTTGGGAATTTCGGGAAATGCTAGAATTTTTTAAAAAATGGTAAAAAAAAACAAAAAAAACTTGAATGGTCTGAATAAGTTCAAATGGTTGGTGTTGGAATTTTTCAAATCGTTTGAGAAATTTTGAAGTAGTATGTTGAATTAAGAAATGGTATTACGGAATTTCTGGAAAACCGGGAATTTTTCCAGTTCCAAAAAAAATTGTGTTTTTTGTCCTGATTAAGAGGAATGTTTTGACGGTGGAACAGTTGAAATGCGTTGAAAAATGTGGAAGGACTACTCGCCAGAAAAAAATGATGGAAATAAGGCTTTGGAAAACCAGGAATTCAGGAAATTCCTGGAATTGTTTTAAAACTTGAAAAATGATAGTTTAAATGTCCAAGATGAGTGAAATATGTTGAAGGTGGAATGGTTTGAATCGGTTGAAAAATGTGGAAATGGAGTTTGAAAAATGGCCAATTCATTTTGAATGGGAAAAATGTCCAGAAAAACCTGGAATTCTGGGAAATCTGGGTATTTTTTGAATTTTTCAAGGGAAATCCAGCGATTCCTGAATAGGCTGAACAGTTTGAAGTTAGAACAGTTTGAATCAGATGAAAAATGTGGGAGTTGTGGAACTTTGAAGAATGTCCCATTGACTTCAATAGGAATTTCTCAAAAATTTGGGAATTTCGGGAAAAACTGTAATTAAAAAAAAAATATGGTAAAAAACTTGAATGGTCTGAATGAGTTGAAATGGTTGGTGTTGGAATTTTTCAAATCAGTCAAGAAATTTTGAAGTAGGAACATGTAGAATTGACAAATGGTTTTAAGGAATTCCTTGAATTTCTGGAAAACCGGGAATTTTTCCTGTTCAAAAAACAACTTCGTTTTTTGTCCTGATTAAGAGGAATGTTTTGACAGTGGAATGGTCGAAATGCGTTGAAAAATGTGGAAGGAGTAGTCGCTAGAAAAAAGGGTGAAAATAGGGCTTTGGAAAACCAGGAATTCTGGAAATTCCTGGAATTTTTTTAACTTGAAAAATGATAGTTTGAATGTCCAGGATGGTGGAATGGTTTGAATCGGTTGAAAAATGTGGAAATGGTAGAAGTTTGAAAAATGGCCAATTCATTTTGAATGGGAAAAATGTCCCGAAAAACCTGGAATTCTGGGAAATCTGGGAATTTTTTGAATTTTTCAAGAGAAAGCCCGCGATTCCTGAATAGGTTAAACAGTTTGAAGTTGGAACGCTTTGAATCGGGTGAAAAATATGGAAGGTAGAGCGCGGCAAAATCTGGAGAAGAATAATAATAATAAACAGATGAATGTTGGTGTAGAAAAGTTGTGTGAATGTTTTGTAGCGTTCACACAACGAGTGTGTGTTCATGTCGCTTCCTCAGCCAGAAATACAGAAATAATTCCCCTTTAATTCAGTAAGTAATAATATTCCCTTTAAAAAAAAGTAAGCGCGTCAAATTGAAGAGCGACTGGTCCTCCTGAGGCGCTGCCCTAGTTCTTCTCACACTGCTTCCCCTCAAACAACTTTCTAGGGACTCACTTTGGGAGAAAATGTTTTATATTGAACACAAACAAACGTAAAAGCATCCTTCCACCGGCCGACTGGCAGTCAAAGCTTATCAAATAAAAATCAAAAAGCTGGGTAGAGCAGGACGTAAAAGGGAAGAACATTCTGGATGCTGCAAGGGTTGCATTGTGTTTCCACCTGAGACCACACAACAATTGCTCAACCAACACTACTAACTAACATCTATTATTAGTAGTGACATCACTATTGCATTAGTGTACAGCAGGGGTCACCAACCTTTTTGAAACCAAGAGCTACTTCTTGGATACTGATTCATGCGAAGGGCTACCAGTTTGATACACACTTAAATAAATTGCCAGAAATAGCCAATTTGCTCAATTTACCTTTAACTCTGTTATTATTAATAATTAATGATATTTAAAATTGAACGGTTTAAAAGAGGAGAAAACACGGGAAAAAAACGACACATTTTGAAACAGTTCATCTTCAATTTCGACTCTTTAAAATTCAAAATTCAACCGAAAAAAAAGAAGAGAAAAACTAGCTAATTCGAATCTTTTTGAAAAAATAAAAAAAATAATTTATGGAACATCGTTAGTAATTTTTCCCGATTAAGATTCATTTTAGGATTTTGATGACATGTTTTAAATAGGTTAAAATCCAATCTACACTTTGTTAGAATATATAACAAATTGGACCAAGCTATATTTCTAACAAAGACAAATCATTATTTCTTCTAGATTTGACAAAACAAAAATTTTAAAAGACATTCAAAAGACTTTGAAATAAGATTTAAATGTGATTCTACATATTTTCTAGATTTGCCAGAATCATTTTTTTGAATTTTAATCATAATAAGTTTGAAGAAATATTTCACAAATATTCTTCATCGAAAAAACAGAAGCTAAAATGAAGAATTAAATTAAAATTTATTGATTATTCTTTACAATAAAAACAATACATTTACTTGAACATTGATTTAAATTGTCAGGAAAGAAGAGGAAGGAATTTAAAAGGTAAAAAGGTATATGTGTTTAAAAATCTTAAAATCATTTTTAAGGTTGTATTTTTTCTCTAAAATTGTCTTTCTGAAAGTTATAAGAAGCAAAGTAAAAAAATTAATGAATTTATTTAAACAAGTGAAGACCAAGTCTTTAAAATATTTTCTTGGATTTTCAAATTCTATTTGAGTTTTGTCTCTCTTAGAATTAAAAATTTCGAGCCAAGCGAGACCAGCTTGCTAGTAAATAAAACATTTTTTAAAAATAGAGGCAGCTCACTGGTAAGTGCTGCTATTTGAGTTCTTTTTAGAACAGGCCAGCGGGCTACTCATCTGGTCCTTACGGGCTACCTGGTGCCCGCGGGCACCGCGTTGGTGACCCCTGGTGTACACTATTGAAGGTGATAGAATAAGATACAATAATGACAATACACATTTTTTAAAAATTATACTCTGTAATAAGGGTTGTACGGTATACCGGTACTAGTATAGTACCACAATACTAATGAATCACATTATGTACTATACCGCCTCTAAAAAGTACCGGAACAAGCCACCCCCTTTTTTTTACCGGGCATGACAGCGCCTCGTCACATGGTGACATTGCTGGTTTTACGAGCAGAGGAGCATGTTCGGCAGCGCACACACACGGAGTACTTACAAGCAGACACAGTGTGTAGACAGAAAAGGGAGAATGGACGCATTTTGGCGTAAAAAGTAAAGATAAAGGTGAAGTTATAACACCGAAACAGCAGTCGGCAGTGTTTTAGTTACTTCTAAATCATTAATCCTCGTCTCCATGGCGACAAATGAAGTGAGTTTCTTACAAGTCTTATTATCACTGGAGGACGGGGAAAAGCTAAACATGCTTCACTACACACCGTCGGAGGATACAATAGCTCACAATCTAAACAAACGCCATGGGGGGATCTACACCTGACATCCACTGTAATGATACCAAGTGCATTAGCGTATCTGGTCGATACTACTATGATTACATCGATATTTTTTTTAGCATCACAACATTTTTTCGTTTAAAATTTGTTTTAATTATATTTATAAAGTCAGTAAATACGTCCCTGGACACATGAGGACTTTGAATATGACCAATGTATGATCCTGTAACTACTTGGTATCGGATCGATACCTAAATGTGTGGTATCATCCAAAACTAATGTAAAGTATCAAAGAAGAGAAGAATAAGTGATTATTACATTTTAGGGCTGCAACAACTAATCGATTAAATCGATTATTAAAATTCATTTAGTTGGATCTATGCTATGCGCGTGCGCAGATTTTATTTTATTTTTTAAATTATTATTATTATTATTATTTTTTAATAAACCTTTATTTATAAACTGCAACATTTACAAACAGCTGAGAAACAATAATCAAAATAAGTATGGTGCCAGTATGCTGCTTTTTTTCAATAAAATACTGGATAGGATAGAAATGTTATCCGATTAATAATCGATTAATCAAAGTAATAATCGACAGATTAATCGATTATCAAATTAATCGTTAGTTGCAGCCCTATTACATTTTAACAGAAGTGTAGATAGAACATGTTAAAACAGAAAACAGTGCGACACCTACCCTTTACATCAGTATTTTTAACCATATTATTATTGGTTTATTAGGTATTATATTTTATTGTATGATCCTGCAACTAACTTGTTATCGCATCGATACCTAAATGTGTGGTATCATCCAAAACTAATGTCAAGTATCAAAGAAGAGAAGAATAAGTGATTATTACATTGTAACAGAAGTGTAGATAGAACATGTTAAAACAGAAAATAAGCAGATATTAACAGTGAATGAACAAGTGGATTAATAATCCATTTTTTACAGTTTGTCCCTCATAATGTTGACACAATAATAGGTAGATAAATGACACAATATGTTACTGCACACGTCAAATTAGGAGTCTTTGTTTGTTTACTTACTACTAAAAGACAAGTTGTCTAGTATGTTCACTATTTTATTTAAGGACTAAATTACAATAATAAACATATGTTTCATGTACACTAAGATTTTTTGTTAAATTAAAGACAATAATGACATTTTTTGTGGTCCCCTTTATTTAGAAAAGTATCGCAATACATTCTGGTACGAGTACCAAAATATTGGTATTGGTTCATGGATTAGCATTAAACAATAACTCCAACACAACAGTGATTAACACTGTTGTTCCTGCCTCCGTGTATCCATGCATGTTTTACCTTTATCATCCCCTACCTCTAAAAGTCACGTTCCTCTCCGGGTGCCTTCTAGAAACAGCCATGCAGCTCTGATGTGACCTGATTAACTCGAACATCATCAACCCGAGCTACACTGTGCATAGCGCTAATTAGTGATGCTAATCGGAGATATACTAATTAGCTACCATGTGGTAATTACAACTTGTCAACGTGCCTGAGTAAGCATTAGCATCGTGCTGAACTTGGGCATTTTATTTGGCCCTGGAAAGCCTGGAAATGTTATGTATCAATAAAGTACTGTAACTTTTCTTACTAAATGTATTATTTATTTCCATTTTGGGAGAAAAAAATCAATGTACTCCATGTAATCTCAATTTGTGTTAACTTAAATATTGTCTAATTATGCAAAAATATAAGATCAAACATTCAAACAATTTTTTAAATAGAAATAAATACTAATAATAACTAGATTATGCAATTACTGGCGTAGAATTCTGGAAAATTCCTGGAATGTTTTTTTTAACTTGGGAAAAAGGGTAGTTTAAATTTCCAGAATGGTAGAATGTGTTGAAGGTGGAATGTTTGAATCGGTTGAAAAATGTGGAAATGGTGGAAGTTTGAAAAATGGCCAATTAATTTTAAATGGGAAAAATGTCCCGGAAAACCTGGAATTTTGGGAAATATGGGGAATCTTTGGAATTTGTCAGGGGAAAGCCCGCGATTCCCGAATGGACTGAACAGTTTGAAGTTAGAACGGTTTGAATCGGGTGAAAAATGTGGAAGTTAAAGCGCGCCAAAATCTGGAGAAGAAGAACTAGATGTGGCAAGTCTTGAAGGAATTGCGTGTGAATGCTCCAATGCTGAAGTTGAACTAAAATCCTGGAATTTTTTTAGAATTGTTGAAGTAGAGCACACAATTCCCAAACAGGCTGAATATGTTGAAGTTGGAACAGTTTGAATCAGATGACAAATGTGGGAGTTGTGGAACTTTGAAGAATTTCTCATTGATTTCAATGGGAATTTCCCCCAAAATTGGGAATATCAGGAAAAGCGGCAATTTTTTTTGAAAATGGTCAAAAAAAAACTTGAATTGTCTGAATGAGTTGAAATGGTTGGTGTTGGAATTTTTCAAATCAGTCGAGAAATTTTGAAATAGGAACATGTTGAATTGAAAAATAGTATTACGGAATTCCTGGAATTTCCCGAAAACCGGGAATTTTTCCAGTTCAGAAAACAACTTTGTTTTTTTCCTGTTTAAGAGGAATGTTTTGACGGTGGAACGGTCGAAATGCCTTGAAAGATGTGGAAGGAGTAGTCGCCAGAATAAAGGGTGCAAATAGGGCTTTGGAAAAGCAGGAATTCTGGAAATTCCTGGAATTTATTTAAACTTTAAAAACGATAGTTTGAATGTCCAGGATGGTGGAATGTGTTGAAGGTGGAATGGTTTGAATAAGTTGAAAAATTTGGAAATGGTAGAAGTTTCAAAAATGTCCAATTAATTTTGAATGGGAAAAATTTCCTGAAAAACTTGGAATTCTGGAAAATTGGGAATTTTTGGAATTTGTCAAGGGAAAGCTCGTGATTCACGAATAGGCTGAACAGTTTGAAGTTGGAACAGTTTGAATTGGATGAAAAATGTGGAAGGTAGAGCGCGGCAAACTCTGGAGAAGAAGAAGAAGGTGTGAATGCGTGTGAATGCTGAAGTTGAAGTGAAATGCTGACGAATGTAGTATAAATGTAAGAATAGTTTGAATGTTGAAGAGTTTGAATTTCCAGGAGAAACGGAATTTGCTTTGGAACTTGGGAAAGTGTTAGTTTGAATGTCCAGGATGAGTGGAATGTGTTGATGTTGGAATGGTTTGAATAGGTTGAAAAATGAAGGAATTGTGCAACTTGGAAAAATGTCCCATTCATTTCAATGTGAATTTCATTGAAATTTGGGAATTTTGGGAAAAGCGGCAAATTAAAAAAAAAAAAAAGTGAATGTTCTGAATGAGTTGAAATGGTTGGTGTTGGAATTTTTCAAATCAGTCGAGAATTGTTGAAGTAGTAACATTTATTATTGAGAAATTGTATTACGGAATTTCGGGAAAACCGGGAATTTTTGCAGTTCAATAAACAACTTTGTTTTTTGTTCTAATCAAAAGGAATGATTTGACATTGGAACGGTTGAAAAATGTGGAAGGTGTAGTCGATAGAAAAAGGGGTGAAAAAACGAGAATTTGGGGAATTCCTGGAATTGTTTTGAACTTGAAAAAGTGATAGTTTAAATTTCCAGGATGAGTGGATGTTGAAGGTGGAATGGTTTGAACACGTTAAAAAAATGTGGGAATTGTGCAACTTGGAAAAATGTCCCATTCATTTCAATGGGAACTTACTGGAATTTTGGGAAAAGCGGGAATTGTTTTGAAAATGCTAAACATTTTTAATGTTCTTAATGAGTTGAAATGGTTGGTGTTGGAATTTTTCAAATCAGTCGAGAAATGTTGAAGTTGTAATATTTTTAATTGAGAAATGGTATTACGGAATTCCTGGAATTTCGGGAAAACCGGGAATTTTTGCAGTTCAAAAAACAACTTTTTTTTGTCCTAATTAAAAGGAATGATTTGACATTGGAATGGTTGAAGTGGGTTGAAAAATGTGAAAGGAGTAGTCGGCAGAAAAAAAGGGTGAAAAAAAAGGGAATTCCTGGAATTTTTTTTAACTTGAAAAAATTATAGTTTGAATTTCCAGGATGAGTGGATGTTGAAGGTGGAATGGTTTGAACACGTTAAAAAAATGTGGGAATTGTGCAACTTGGAAAATGTCCCATTCATTTCAATGGGAACTTACTGGAATTTTGGGAAAAGCGGGAATTGTTTTGAAAATGCTAAAAAATTTTAATGTTCTGAATGAGTTGAAATGGTTGGTGTTGGAATTTTTCAAATCAGTCGAGAAATGTTGAAGCAGTAAGATTTTTAATTGAGAAATGGTATTACGGAATTCCTGGAATTTCGGGAAAACCGGGAATTTTTGCAGTTCAAAAAACAACTTTGTTTTTTTTGTCCTAATTAAAAGGAATGATTTGACATTGGAATGATTGAAGTGGGTTGAAAAATGTGGAAGGAGTAGTCGGCAGAAAAAAAGGGAATTCCTGGAATTTTTTTTAACTTGAGAAAATTATAGTTTGAATTTCCAGGATGAGTGGAATATGTTCAAGGTGGAATGGTTTGAACACGTTAAAAAAACGTGGGAATTGTGAAACTTGGAAAAATGTCCCATTCATTTCAATGGGAACTTACTGGAATTTTGGGAAAAGCGGGAATTGTTTTGAAAATGCTAAAAAATGTTAATGTTCTGAATGAGTTGAAATGGTTGGTGTTGGAATTTTTCAAATCAGTCGAGAAATGTTGAAGTTGTAATATTTTTAATTGAGAAATGGTATTACGGAATTCCTGGAATTTCGGGAAAACCGGGAATTTTTGCAGTTCAAAAAACAACTTTTTTTTTTCCTAATTAAAAGGAATGATTTTACATTGGAATGGTTGAAGTGGGTTGAAAAATGTGAAAGGAGTAGTCGGCAGAAAAAAAGGGTGAAAAAAAAGGGAATTCCTGGAATTTTTTTAACTTGAAAAAATTATAGTTTGAATTTCCAGGATGAGTGGATGTTGAAGGTGGAATGGTTTGAACACGTTAAAAAATTGTGGGAATTGTGCAACTTGGAAAATGTCCCATTCATTTCAATGGGAACTTACTGGAATTTTGGGAAAAGCGGGAATTGTTTTGAAAATGCTAAAAAAATGTTATGTTCTGAATGAGTTGAAATGGTTGGTGTTGGAATTTTTCAAATCAGTCGAGAAATGTTGAAGTAGTAAGATTTTTAATTGAGAAATGGTATTACGGAATTCCTGGAATTTCGGGAAAACCGGGAATTTTTGCAGTTCAAAAAACAACTTTGTTTTTTTTGTCCTAATTAAAAGGAATGATTTGACATTGGAATGGTTGAAGTGGGTTGAAAAATGTGAAAGGAGTAGTCGGCAGAAAAAAAGGGTGAAAAAAAAGGGAATTCCTGGAATTTTTTTTAACTTGAGAAAATTATAGTTTGAATTTCCAGGATGAGTGGAATATGTTCAAGGTGGAATGGTTTGAACACGTTAAAAAAACGTGGGAATTGTGAAACTTGGAAAAATGTCCCATTCATTTCAATGGGAACTTACTGGAATTTTGGGAAAAGCGGGAATTGTTTTGAAAATGCTAAAAAATGTTAATGTTCTGAATAAGTTGAAATGGTTGGTGTTGGAATTTTTCAAATCAGTCGAGAAATGTTGAAAAAGTAATATTTTTAATTGAGAAATGGTATTACGGAATTCCTGGAATTTCGGGAAAACCGGTAATTTTTGCAGTTCAAAAAACAACTTTTTTTGGTCCTAATTAAAAGGAATTATTTGACATTGGAATGGTTGAAGTGGGTTGAAAAATGTGAAAGGAGTAGTCGGCAGAAAAAAAGGGTGAAAAAAAAGGGAATTCCTGGAATTTTTTTTAACTTGAGAAAATTATACTTTGAATTTCCAGGATGAGTGGAATATGTTCAAGGTGGAATGGTTTGAACACGTTAAAAAAACGTGGGAATTGTGAAACTTGGAAAAATGTCCCATTCATTTCAATGGGAACTTACTGGAATTTTGGGAAAAGCGGGAATTTTTTGAAAAATGCAAAAAAATTTGAATGTTCTGAATAAGTTGAAATGGTTGGTGTTGGAATTTTAGTCGTGAGATTTTTAATTGAGAAATGGTATTTGACGTTAAAACGATTGAAGTGGGTTGAAAAAAGTGAAAGGAGTAGTCGACAGAAAAAAGGGTGAAAAAAGGGGTTGAAAAAACAGGAATTCTGGGAAATCCTTGATTTTTTTTAACTTGAAAAAATTATAGTTTGAATTTCTAGGATGAGTGAAATATGTTGAAGGTGGAATGGTTTAAATCGGTTGAAAAATGTGAAAATGGTGAAAGTTTGAAAAATGGATAACTCATTTTGAATGGGAAAAATGTCCCGAAAAACATGGAAATCCGGGAAATCTGGCATCCACACAACGATTTCAAAGCAAGTTATCCATCAAATTGTGCAATGTAAAAGTAGCAATAGATATAATGGTCAGATTGTGAAATTTACTGTGGTTTTTACAGCAATTTTGCAGTAAAAAAAAACAAACAAAAAAATGGCAGCTCAGGTGCCAAAATGTTACTGTAAAATTGCATTTTATTTTTATTTACAGTAAAAAAAAACAAATGTCAATTTTACAATAAAATTCTGGCAACTGGGCTGCCTTTTTTTTTTTTTTTTTTACCATAAAAACAGCAGTACAGTTTTTCCATTTACAGTAATATACACTACATTTTGAGGTGAAATTATTGCAACTTACCATATATTTTTTTAAATTTTAGTTTTTAAAAAATCTACTAAAATTGCATTTAAAAGATTGAGTAATAATACAAACTGTATGTTAACTTAAATATTGTCTAATTATGCAAAAATATGTGATCAAACGTTCAAACCATTTGAAAAAAAAATAGAAATAAATACTAATAATAATGATTTTTAAGCAAGTTATCCATCAAATTGTGCAATGTAAAAGTAGCAATAGATTTCATGGTCAAATTGTGAAATTTACTGTGGTTTTTACAGCAATTTTGCAGTAAAAAAAAACAAACAAAAAAATGGCAGCTCAGGTGCCAAAATGTTACTGTAAAATTGCATTTTATTTTTATTTACAGTAAAAAAAAAACAAATGTCAATTTTACAATAAAATTCTGGCAACTGAGCTGCCTTTTTTTTTTAACCATAAAAACAGCAGAACTGTTTTTCCATTTGCAGTAACATACACTACATTTTGAGGTGAAATTATTGCAACTTACCATATTTTTTGGACATTTTAATTTTAAAAAAATCTACTAAAATTGCATTTAAAAGATTGAGTAATAATACAAACTGTACATTAACTTAAATATTGTCTAATTATGCAAAAATATGTGATCAAAACGTTCAAATCATTTTTTAAAAATAGAAATAAATACTAATAATAATGATTTTAAAGCAAGTTATCCATCAAATTGTGAAATGTAAAAGTAGCAATAGATTTCATGGTCAGATTGTGAAATTTACTGTGGTTTTTACAGCAATTTTGCGGTAAAAAAACAAAAACAAAAGGCAGCTCAGGTGCCAAAATGTTACTGTAAAATTGCATTTTATTTTTATTTACAGTAAAAAAACAAATGTCAATTTTACAATAAAATTCCGGCAACTCAGCTGCCTTTTTTTTTTTTAACCATAAAAACAGCAGTACAGTTTTTCCATTTACAGTAATATACACTACATTTTGAGGTGAAATTATTGCAACTTACCATATATTTTTTTAAATTTTAGTTTTTAAAAAATCTACTAAAATTGCATTTAAAAGATTGAGTAATAATACAAACTGTATGTTAACTTAAATATTGTCTAATTATGCAAAAATATGTGATCAAACGTTCAAACCATTTTTAAAAAAAATAGAAATAAATACTAATAATAATGCTTTTTAAGCAAGTTATCCATCAAATTGTGCAATGTAAAAGTAGCAATAGATTTCATGGTCAAATTGTGAAATTTACTGTGGTTTTTACAGCAATTTTGCAGTAAAAAAAACCAAACAAAAAAATGGCAGCTCAGGTGCCAAAATGTTACTGTAAAATTGCATTTTATTTTTATTTACAGTAAAAAAAAAACAAATGTCAATTTTACAATAAAATTCTGGCAACTGAGCTGCCTTTTTTTTTTTTTTTTTAACCATAAAAACAGCGGAACTGTTTTTCCATTTGCAGTAATATACACTACATTTTGAGGTGAAATTATTGCAACTTACCATATTTTTTGGACATTTTAATTTTTAAAAAATCTACTAAAATTGCATTTAAAAGATTGAGTAATAATACAAACTGTACATTAACTTAAATATTGTCTAATTATGCAAAAATATGTGATCAAACGTTCAAACCATTTTTTAAAAATAGAAATAAATACTAATAATAATGATTTTAAAGCAAGTTATCCATCAAATTGTGAAATGTAAAAGTAGCAATAGATTTCATGGTCAGATTGTGAAATTTACTGTGGTTTTTACAGCAATTTTGCGGTAAAAAAAAAAAAAAAAAAGGCAGCTCAGGTGCCAAAATGTTACTGTAAAATTGCATTTTATTTTTATTTACAGTAAAAAAACAAATGTCAATTTTACAATAAAATTCCGGCAACTCAGCTGCCTTTTTTTTTTTTTTTTAACCATAAAAACAGCAGTACAGTTTTTCCATTTACAGTAATATACACTACATTTTGAGGTGAAATTATTGCAACTTACCATATATTTTTTGAAATTTTAGTTTTTAAAAAATCTACTAAAATTGCATTTAAAAGATTGAGTAATAATACAAACTGTATGTTAACTTAAATATTGTCTAATTATGCAAAAATATGTGATCAAACGTTCAAACCATTTAAAAAAAAAAGAAGAAATAAATACTAATAATAATGATTTTTAAGCAAGTTATCCATCAAATTGTGCAATGTAAAAGTAGCAATAGATTTCATGGTCAAATTGTGAAATTTACTGTGGTTTTTACAGCAATTTTGCAGTAAAAAAAAACAAACAAAAAAATGGCAGCTCAGGTGCCAAAATGTTACTGTAAAATTGCATTTTATTTTTATTTACAGTAAAAAAAAAAAAAAAGTCAATTTTACAATAAAATTCTGGCAACTGAGCTGCCTTTTTTTTTTTTTTTTTAACCATAAAAACAGCAGAACTGTTTTTCCATTTGCAGTAATATACACTACATTTTGAGGTGAAATTATTGCAACTTACCATATTTTTTGGACATTTTAATTTTTTAAAATCTACTAAAATTGCATTTAAAAGATTGAGTAATAATACAAACTGTACATTAACTTAAATATTGTCTAATTATGCAAAAATATGTGATCAAACGTTCAAACCATTTTTTAAAAATAGAAATAAATACTAATAATAATGATTTTAAAGCAAGTTATCCATCAAATTGTGAAATGTAAAAGTAGCAATAGATTTCATGGTCAGATTGTGAAATTTACTGTGGTTTTTACAACAATTTTGTGGTAAAAAAAAAAAAAAAAAAAAAAAAAAAAGGCAGCTCAGGTGCCAAAATGTTACTGTAAAATTGCATTTTATTTTTATTTACAGTAAAAAAACAAATGTCAATTTTACAATAAAATTCCGGCAACTCAGCTGCCTTTTTTTTTTTTTTTTTAACCATAAAAACAGCAGTACAGTTTTTCCATTTACAGTAATATACACTACATTTTGAGGTGAAATTATTGCAACTTACCATATATTTTTTTAAATTTTAGTTTTTAAAAAATCTACTAAAATTGCATTTAAAAGATTGAGTAATAATACAAACTGTATGTTAACTTAAATATTGTCTAATTATGCAAAAATATGTGATCAAACGTTCAAACCATTTTTAAAAAAAAATAGAAATAAATACTAATAATAATGATTTCAAAGCAAGTTATCCATCAAATTGTGAACTGTAGAAATAGATTTCATGGTCAAATTTACTGTGGTTTTTACAGCATTTTTCTCTAAATGAAAAAAAAAACTAATTTTTTTTTTTACTGTAATAAACTGTGGTGCCGTTTTGGCATTTACAGTAATACACCCAAAAATCTACACTTGTTGATTTGCGGTAAAAAAAACAAAAAAAAAACACTGGCAGCTCAGGTGCCAAAATGTTACTGTAAAATTGCACTTTCTTTTTATTTACAGTAAAAAAACAAATGTAAATTTTACAGCAACTGAGCTTCCTTTATTTTTTTTCAAACATAAAAACAGCAGTACAGTTTTTCCATTTACTGTAATTTACACTACATTTTGAGGTGAAATGATTGCAACTTACCATATTTTTTTTATTTTTTATTTTTTAATCTACTAATAAAATGCATGAAAAAAATGGTGTAATAATATTATTCACTGTTAGAAGCGGCCCTCTGGGGCCAAACATAACTATGTGGCCCTCAGTGAAAACCACTTGGACACCTCTGACCTACAGAATAAATTGCCTTACTTCTTCCAGGTGCACCATGAACGTGACGTTGCTTCCAACGCCAGCACTCAGCTCGCCACCGCCGCCGCTCGTGGTCAAGCGGAGGCCTCTGGGTGGTCTGGGACGACACGCCTGCCGCCTGGGTGAGTACACGTTCTTCCCGGACTCTTTGCAGTTATTGGATAAAACCTTACGATACCTTTAAAAGCAAATATTTAGGGAACAATTTAAACAAAGGGGGACTGCATAACTTGTTAATTTACAAAAGCCAAAAAAGAGAATACAACAAATCCTTTTCAACTTATATTCAATTGAATAGACTGCAAAGACAAGATATTTAACGTTCACACTGGGATAATTTGTTATTTTTTGCAAATATTCACTCATTTGGAATTTGATTAAAAAAAGCTGGCACAAGTGGCAAAAAAGACTGAGAAAGTTGAGGAATGCTCGTCAAAGACTTATTTGGAACATCCCACAGGTGAACAGGCTAATTGGGAACAGGTGGGTGCCATGATTGGGTATAAAAGCAGCTTCCATGAAATGCTCAGTCGTTCACAAACAAGGACGGGGGCGAGGGTCACCACTTTGTCAACAAATGCCTGAGCAAATTGTTTAAGAACAACATTTCTCAAGCAGCTATTGCAAGGAATTTAGGGATTTCACCATCCACGCTCCGTAATATCATCAAAAGGTTCAGAGAATCTGGAGAAATCACTGCACGTAAGCCATGATATTACGCACCTTGGATCCCTCAGGCGGTACTGCATCAAAAAGCCACATCAGTGTGTAAAGGATATCACCACATGGGTTCAGGAACACTTCAGAAAACCACTGTCAGTAACTACAGTCCGTCGCTACATCTCTAAGGGCAAGTTAAAACTCTACTATGCAAAGCCAAAGCCATTTATCAACAACACCCAGAAACGCCGCTGGCCCCGCTGGGCCCGAGCTCATCTAAGATGGACTGATGCAAAGTGGAAAAGTGTTCTGTGGTCTGACGAGTCCACATTTCAAATTGTTTTTGGAAACTGTGGACGTCGTGTCCTCCGGACCAAAGAGGAAAAGAACCATCCAGACTGTTCTAGGGTGAAAGTGTGGTGGATTGTCCAAAGCTTAAACAGCAACAAAAGTGAATTTAGTACAAAAGTTTATTTACTCATAGTCAATAGTGCATAAGTTGGATTGTTTTGTCCCTGCAAACAAACAGACGTCCTCCGGAGGACACACAAACAAAGCAATCTCTCTCGAGTCCTGGTCTCCTGGCCATTTTTATCTGTTTCTTCGTGAGTCAGTCTTTTTTCTTTGTGCGTCATGGTTTTGTGGTTTTTGACATGTCTGTTTTGCAACATCCTTGAATCCCTGAATCATACTTAGACAATCAAAACATTCTGTAGACAGGTTGGCAGGACTTCATATTCAACTTTGTCCCACACCCGGTCCATTCAATGGCACAAAATAGAAGAGAAATGAAATGAGCGTACATTCTTGACAGACATGAAATATAGTTAAAAGGTCAGAAATTCTACTACAAAAGTGTAAAAGGCAGCATGTGTGATGGTATGGGGGTGTATTAGTGGCCAAGACATGGGTAACTTACACATCTGTGAAGGCGCCATTAATGCTGAAAGGTACATACAGCTTTTGGAGCAACATATGTTGCCATCCATGCAACGTAATCATGGACGCCCCTGCTTATTTCAGCAAGACGATGCCAAGCCATGTGTTACAACAGCGTAGTAAAAGAGTGCGGGTACTATACTGGCCTGCCTGTAGTCCAGACATTGAAAATGTGTGAAGGCTAAAATATGAGAAGGGAGACTGTTGAACAACTTAAGCTGTACATCAGGCAAGAATGGGAAATAATTCCACTTAAAAAATGTGTCTCCTCAGTTCCCAAACCTTTACTGAGTGTTGTTAAAAGGAAAGGCCATGTAACACACTGTGTTGCTGCCATTCAATTCTAAGTTCATGATTATTTGCTAAATGAAAATCAAATTTCTCAGTGTGAACATGAAATATCTTGTCTTTGCAGTCTATTCAATTGAAAAGTTGAAAAGGATTTCAAAATAATTGTATTCTCTTTTTATTTACCATTTGCCGACCTCACTGGTTTTGGTGTGTGTACATTTAAAGGCCTACTGAAAGCCACTACTACCGACCACACAGTCTGATAGTTTATATATCAATGATGAAATCTTAACATTGCAACACATGCCAATACGGCCGGGTTAACTTATAAAGTGACATTTAAAATTTCCCGGGAAATATCCGGCTGAAACGTCGCGGTATGATGACGTATGCGCGTGACGAAGTCAGTATAACGGAAGTTATGGTACCCCGTAGAATCCTATACAAAAAGCTCTGTTTTCATTTCATAATTCCACAGTATTCTGGACATCTTTTGCAATTTGTTTAATGAACAATGAAGGCTGCAAAGAAGACAGTTGTAGGTGGGATCGGTGTATTAGCAGCGGACTACAGCAACACAACCAGGAGGACTTTGTTGGAGAGCAGACGCGCTAGCCGCCGACCTCACCTTGACTTCCTACGTCTCCGGGCCGCCAAACGCATCGGGTGAAGTCCTTCGTCCTTCCGCCGATCGCTGGAACGCAGGTGAGCACGGGTGTTGATGAGCAGATGAGGGCTGGCTGGCGTAGGTGGAGAGCTAATGTTTTTAGCATAGCTCTGTTCGGTCCGGTTGCTAAGTTGCTAAGTTAGCTTCAATGGCGTCGTTAGCACAGCATTGTTAACCTTCGCCAGCCTGGAAAGCATTAACCGTGTGTTTACATGTCCACGGTTTAATAGTATTGTTGATTTTCTATCCATCCTTCCAGTCAGGGGTTTATTTTTTTTGTTTCTATATGCAGTTAAAGCACGATGCTATCACGTTAGCTCGTAGCTAAAATACAAATCCGTGATCCACAATAGAAAAAGGAGAAAGTGTGGAATCCAATGAGTCAGCTTGTACCTAAGTTACGGTCAGAGCGAAAAAAAATATGTATTTCACTGCATTCTAGTCCGTCACTCTAACGTTCCTCATCCACGAATCTTTCATCCTCGCTCAAATTAATGGGGTAATCGTCCAAATCGCTCTAGCTGCGTTGAAAACAATGGGAACATATGAGGGAGTGAACAACTGACTACGTCACGCTACTTCCGGTATCAGAGACCAAAAGTTGCGAACTTTATCGACGTTGTTCTATACTAAATCCTTTCAGCAAAAATATGGCAATATCGCAAAATGATCAAGTATGACACATAGAATGGATCTGCTATCCCCGTTTAAATAAAAAAAAATCATTTCAGTAGGCCTTTAATTCTAAGACTGTCGTTTTCTGGTAGAAAAACCCCAAGTTTTTTGGAAACTCTACCAGATATTAACGACTTATCAGAACAAACACTTCTTTGGAAGACCGACCTCGTCCAGATTGTTGTCAAACGTCACAGTTATTTGGCAATCAGCGCTCACTTAGCGTAGTTTTATAGAAATGACATCCAGTTTCAGTTCCGGGGGACTCACCCGGTGCTGTTGAGGAAGGTCAGTCCCGTGATGCATCCTTGAGCCAGGCTGTTTGGACGGAACCAGAAAGCCGGAGAGCAGGTTCCGCCCGCGCCGCGTTCCCAGCCGTAGTCGCTGCGTACAAAACACTCTTTTAAAACATTCACAAGTCACACATGATAAACTTCATTAGGAAACTTTTTATACGCGGTGGCGCCGAGCGGCGTATTTTAGCGCCGTAAATAGCGACAAGATTGTCAGACAAGCGGGGATCAAAGAGAATATCTGACAGACGGATAAAACACATTTAAAATTAATTGAGCGATTCATAATTAATTGAATTCTAATAAGTTTGTGACATGATGCAAATGGAGTTATGAGGGATTCTGACTACAATGGCTATAATTAGACTAAAAGTTATACTGAATTAATGAATGCAAACTGGTCCTCGTGTCTCTAAATTGGCTCCTCCTGGTAATCACATCTCTCTGTGAAACATTAGGAAAGCAATTAGCGGCAAGTTAGGGCGATGGTCTGCAACCCGCGGCTCTCGGCTCTCTTTAGTGCCGCCCTGGTGGCTCCCTGGAGGATTTTTAAAAAGGATTGAAAATGGGGGAAAAAATAATGTTTTTGTGTTAGCATGTTTTTAGTTTGAGGACAAACATGACACCAACAATTGTTAGAAAGCTGTTTAATATAACACTAAAACAAGACTTGTAAAGTCATTTTGATAGTAGGCTAATATAGCTAATATAGACACACGTGTTGTCTTCATTATAACTTTTATATAAGACTTTTAAAGTCATTTTGATAGTAGACTAATATAGCTAATACAGACACTTACGTCATGTGTTGCCTTCATTATAACACTTATACAATACTTTTAAAGTCATTTTGATAGTAGGCTAATATAGCTAACATAGACACTTACGTCATGTGTTGTCTTCATTATAACACTTATATAAGACTTTTAAAGTCATTTTGATAGTAGGCTAATATAGACACTTACATCATGTGTTGTCTTCATTATACCATTTATATAAGACTTTTAAATTCATTTTGATAGTAGGCTAATATAGCTAACATAGACACTTACGTCATGTGTTGCCTTCATTATAACACTTATACAAGACTTTTAAAGTCATTTTGATAGTAGGCTAATATAGCTAACATAGACACTTACGTCATGTGTTGTCTTCGTTATAACACTTATATACAACTTCTAAAGTCATTTTGATAGTAGGCTAATATAGACACTTACATCATGTGTTGTCTTCATTATAACACTTATATAAGACTTTTAAAGTCATTTTGATAGTAGGCTAATATAATTAATATAGACACTTACATCATGTGTTGCCTTCATTCTAACACTTATATAAGACTTTTAAAGTCATTTTGATAGTAGGCTAATATAGACACTTACATCATGTGTTGTTTTCGTTATAAAACCTATACGTATAAGACTTTTAAAGTCATTTGGATAGTAGGCTAATATAACTAATTTAGACACTTACGTCATGTGTTGCCTTCAATATAACACTTAAAGAAGACTTTTAAAGTAATTTAGATAGTAGGTTAATATAACTAATATAGACACTTACATCATGTGTTGCCTTCATTATAACACTTATACAAGACTTTTAAAGTCATTTTGATAGTAGGCTAATATAGCTAATATAGACACTTACATCATGTGTTGTCTTCATTATAACACTTATACAAGACTTTTAAAGTCATTTTGATAGTAGGTTATTATAGCTAATATGGACACTTACATCATGTGTTGCCTTCATTATAACACTTATATAAGACTTTTAAAGGCATTTTGATAGTAGGCTATTATAGCTAATATAGACACTTACGTCATGTGTTGTCTTCATTATAACACTTATATAAGACTTTTGAAGGCATGTTGATAGTAGGCTAATATAGACACTTACGTCATGTGTTGTCTTCATTATAACACTTATATAAGACTTTTAAAGTCATTTTGATAGTAGGCTAATATAGCTAATATAGACACTTACATCATGTGTTGCCTTCATTATAACACTTATATAAGACTTTTAAAGTAATTTTGATAGTAGGCTAATATAGCTAATAAAGACACTTACGTCATGTGTTGTCTTCATTATAACACTTATATAAGACTTTTAAAGGCATTTTGATAGTAGGCTAATATAGACACTTACGTCATGTGTTGTCTTCATTATAACACTTATATAAGACTTTTAAAGTCATTTTGATAGTAGGCTAATATAGCTAATATAGACACTTACATCATGTGTTGCCTTCATTATAACACTTATATAAGACTTTTAAAGTCATTTCGATAGTAGGCTAATATAGCTAATATAGACACTTACGTCATGTGTTGTCTTCGTTATAACACTTAGATAATACTTTTAAAGTCATTTTGATAGTAGGCTAATATAACTAATATAGACTCTTACATCATGAGTTGCCTTCATTATAACACTTATATAAGCCTCAAAAGTCATTTTGATAGTAGGCTAATATAGACACTTACATCATGTGTTGTTTTCGTTATGAAACCTATATGTATAAGATTTTTAAAGTCATTTTGATAGTAGGCTAATATAACTAATTTGGACACTTACGTCATGTGTTGCCTTCAATGTAACACTTATAGAAGACTTTTAAAGTCATTTTGATAGTAGGCTAATATAGACACATCATGTGTGGTTTTCGTTATGAAACCTATACGTATAAGACTTTTAAAGTAATTTTGATAGTAGGCTAATATAACTAATTTGGACACTTACGTCATGTGTTGCCTTCAATGTAACACTTATAGAAGACTTTTGAAGTCATTTTGATAGTAGGCTAATATAGACACTGACATCATGTGTTGTTTTCGCTATGAAACCTATACGTATAAGACTTTTAAAGTCATTTTGATAGTAGGTTAATATAACTAGTATAGACACTTACATCATGTGTTGTCTTCATTATAACACTTATACAATATTTTTAAAGTCATTTTGATAGTAGGCTAATATAGCTAATATAGACACTTACATCATGTGTTGCCTTCATTATAACACTTATATAAGACTTTTAAAGTCATTTTGATAGTAGGCTAATATAGACACTATATAAATGTAATTCACTTCACTTCACTTCACTTACGTCATGTGTTGTCTTCGTTATAACACTTAGATAAGACTTTTAAAGTCATTTTGATAGTAGGCTAATATAACTAATATAGACTCTTACGTCATGTGTTGCCTTCAATATAACACTTATAGAAGACTTTTAAAGTCATTTTGATAGTAGGCTAATATAGACACTGACATCATGTGTTGTTTTCGTTATGAAACCTATACGTATAAGACTTTTAAAGTCATTTTGATAGTAGGTTAATATAACTAGTATAGACACTTACATCATGTGTTGTCTTCATTATAACACTTATACAAGATTTTTAAAGTCATTTTGATAGTAGGCTAATATAACTAATATAGGACACTTACATCATGTGTTGTCTTTATTATAACACTTATACAATACTTTTAAAGTCATTTTGATAGTAGGCTAATATAGCTAACATAGACACTTACGTCATGTGTTGTCTTCATTATAACACTTATATAAGACTTTTAAAGTCATTTTGATAGTAGGCTAATATAGACACTTACATCATGTGTTGTCTTCATTATACCATTTATATAAGACTTTTAAATTCATTTTGATAGTAGGCTAATATAGCTAACATAGACACTTACGTCATGTGTTGCCTTCATTATAACACTTATACAAGACTTTTAAAGTCATTTTGATAGTAGGCTAATATAGCTAACATAGACACTTACGTCATGTGTTGTCTTCGTTATAACACTTATATACAACTTCTAAAGTCATTTTGATAGTAGGCTAATATAGACACTTACATCATGTGTTGTCTTCATTATAACACTTATATAAGACTTTTAAAGTCATTTTGATAGTAGGCTAATATAATTAATATAGACACTTACATCATGTGTTGCCTTCATTCTAACACTTATATAAGACTTTTAAAGTCATTTTGATAGTAGGCTAATATAGACACTTACATCATGTGTTGTTTTCGTTATAAAACCTATACGTATAAGACTTTTAAAGTCATTTGGATAGTAGGCTAATATAACTAATTTAGACACTTACGTCATGTGTTGCCTTCAATATAACACTTAAAGAAGACTTTTAAAGTAATTTAGATAGTAGGTTAATATAACTAATATAGACACTTACATCATGTGTTGCCTTCATTATAACACTTATACAAGACTTTTAAAGTCATTTTGATAGTAGGCTAATATAGCTAATATAGACACTTACATCATGTGTTGTCTTCATTATAACACTTATACAAGACTTTTAAAGTCATTTTGATAGTAGGTTATTATAGCTAATATGGACACTTACATCATGTGTTGCCTTCATTATAACACTTATATAAGACTTTTAAAGGCATTTTGATAGTAGGCTATTATAGCTAATATAGACACTTACGTCATGTGTTGTCTTCATTATAACACTTATATAAGACTTTTGAAGGCATGTTGATAGTAGGCTAATATAGACACTTACGTCATGTGTTGTCTTCATTATAACACTTATATAAGACTTTTAAAGTCATTTTGATAGTAGGCTAATATAGCTAATATAGACACTTACATCATGTGTTGCCTTCATTATAACACTTATATAAGACTTTTAAAGTAATTTTGATAGTAGGCTAATATAGCTAATAAAGACACTTACGTCATGTGTTGTCTTCATTATAACACTTATATAAGACTTTTAAAGGCATTTTGATAGTAGGCTAATATAGACACTTACGTCATGTGTTGTCTTCATTATAACACTTATATAAGACTTTTAAAGTCATTTTGATAGTAGGCTAATATAGCTAATATAGACACTTACATCATGTGTTGCCTTCATTATAACACTTATATAAGACTTTTAAAGTCATTTCGATAGTAGGCTAATATAGCTAATATAGACACTTACGTCATGTGTTGTCTTCGTTATAACACTTAGATAATACTTTTAAAGTCATTTTGATAGTAGGCTAATATAACTAATATAGACTCTTACATCATGAGTTGCCTTCATTATAACACTTATATAAGCCTCAAAAGTCATTTTGATAGTAGGCTAATATAGACACTTACATCATGTGTTGTTTTCGTTATGAAACCTATATGTATAAGATTTTTAAAGTCATTTTGATAGTAGGCTAATATAACTAATTTGGACACTTACGTCATGTGTTGCCTTCAATGTAACACTTATAGAAGACTTTTAAAGTCATTTTGATAGTAGGCTAATATAGACACATCATGTGTTGTTTTCGTTATGAAACCTATACGTATAAGACTTTTAAAGTAATTTTGATAGTAGGCTAATATAACTAATTTGGACACTTACGTCATGTGTTGCCTTCAATGTAACACTTATAGAAGACTTTTGAAGTCATTTTGATAGTAGGCTAATATAGACACTGACATCATGTGTTGTTTTCGCTATGAAACCTATACGTATAAGACTTTTAAAGTCATTTTGATAGTAGGTTAATATAACTAGTATAGACACTTACATCATGTGTTGTCTTCATTATAACACTTATACAATATTTTTAAAGTCATTTTGATAGTAGGCTAATATAGCTAATATAGACACTTACATCATGTGTTGCCTTCATTATAACACTTATATAAGACTTTTAAAGTCATTTTGATAGTAGGCTAATATAGACACTATATAAATGTAATTCACTTCACTTCACTTCACTTACGTCATGTGTTGTCTTCGTTATAACACTTAGATAAGACTTTTAAAGTCATTTTGATAGTAGGCTAATATAACTAATATAGACTCTTACGTCATGTGTTGCCTTCAATATAACACTTATAGAAGACTTTTAAAGTCATTTTGATAGTAGGCTAATATAGACACTGACATCATGTGTTGTTTTCGTTATGAAACCTATACGTATAAGACTTTTAAAGTCATTTTGATAGTAGGTTAATATAACTAGTATAGACACTTACATCATGTGTTGTCTTCATTATAACACTTATACAAGATTTTTAAAGTCATTTTGATAGTAGGCTAATATAACTAATATAGACACTTACATCATGTGTTGTCTTTATTATAACACTTATACAATACTTTTAAAGTCATTTTGATAGTAGGCTAATATAGCTAACATAGACACTTACGTCATGTGTTGTCTTCATTATAACACTTATATAAGACTTTTAAAGTCATTTTGATAGTAGGCTAATATAGACACTTACATCATGTGTTGTCTTCATTATACCATTTATATAAGACTTTTAAATTCATTTTGATAGTAGGCTAATATAGCTAACATAGACACTTACGTCATGTGTTGCCTTCATTATAACACTTATACAAGACTTTTAAAGTCATTTTGATAGTAGGCTAATATAGCTAACATAGACACTTACGTCATGTGTTGTCTTCGTTATAACACTTATATACAACTTCTAAAGTCATTTTGATAGTAGGCTAATATAGACACTTACATCATGTGTTGTCTTCATTATAACACTTATATAAGACTTTTAAAGTCATTTTGATAGTAGGCTAATATAATTAATATAGACACTTACATCATGTGTTGCCTTCATTCTAACACTTATATAAGACTTTTAAAGTCATTTTGATAGTAGGCTAATATAGACACTTACATCATGTGTTGTTTTCGTTATAAAACCTATACGTATAAGACTTTTAAAGTCATTTGGATAGTAGGCTAATATAACTAATTTAGACACTTACGTCATGTGTTGCCTTCAATATAACACTTAAAGAAGACTTTTAAAGTAATTTAGATAGTAGGTTAATATAACTAATATAGACACTTACATCATGTGTTGCCTTCATTATAACACTTATACAAGACTTTTAAAGTCATTTTGATAGTAGGCTAATATAGCTAATATAGACACTTACATCATGTGTTGTCTTCATTATAACACTTATACAAGACTTTTAAAGTCATTTTGATAGTAGGTTATTATAGCTAATATGGACACTTACATCATGTGTTGCCTTCATTATAACACTTATATAAGACTTTTAAAGGCATTTTGATAGTAGGCTATTATAGCTAATATAGACACTTACGTCATGTGTTGTCTTCATTATAACACTTATATAAGACTTTTGAAGGCATGTTGATAGTAGGCTAATATAGACACTTACGTCATGTGTTGTCTTCATTATAACACTTATATAAGACTTTTAAAGTCATTTTGATAGTAGGCTAATATAGCTAATATAGACACTTACATCATGTGTTGCCTTCATTATAACACTTATATAAGACTTTTAAAGTATTTTGATAGTAGGCTAATATAGCTAATAAAGACACTTACGTCATGTGTTGTCTTCATTATAACACTTATATAAGACTTTTAAAGGCATTTTGATAGTAGGCTAATATAGACACTTACGTCATGTGTTGTCTTCATTATAACACTTATATAAGACTTTTAAAGTCATTTTGATAGTAGGCTAATATAGCTAATATAGACACTTACATCATGTGTTGCCTTCATTATAACACTTATATAAGACTTTTAAAGTCATTTCGATAGTAGGCTAATATAGCTAATATAGACACTTACGTCATGTGTTGTCTTCGTTATAACACTTAGATAATACTTTTAAAGTCATTTTGATAGTAGGCTAATATAACTAATATAGACTCTTACATCATGAGTTGCCTTCATTATAACACTTATATAAGCCTCAAAAGTCATTTTGATAGTAGGCTAATATAGACACTTACATCATGTGTTGTTTTCGTTATGAAACCTATATGTATAAGATTTTTAAAGTCATTTTGATAGTAGGCTAATATAACTAATTTGGACACTTACGTCATGTGTTGCCTTCAATGTAACACTTATAGAAGACTTTTAAAGTCATTTTGATAGTAGGCTAATATAGACACATCATGTGTTGTTTTCGTTATGAAACCTATACGTATAAGACTTTTAAAGTAATTTTGATAGTAGGCTAATATAACTAATTTGGACACTTACGTCATGTGTTGCCTTCAATGTAACACTTATAGAAGACTTTTGAAGTCATTTTGATAGTAGGCTAATATAGACACTGACATCATGTGTTGTTTTCGCTATGAAACCTATACGTATAAGACTTTTAAAGTCATTTTGATAGTAGGTTAATATAACTAGTATAGACACTTACATCATGTGTTGTCTTCATTATAACACTTATACAATATTTTTAAAGTCATTTTGATAGTAGGCTAATATAGCTAATATAGACACTTACATCATGTGTTGCCTTCATTATAACACTTATATAAGACTTTTAAAGTCATTTTGATAGTAGGCTAACATAGACACTTACGTCATGTGTTGTCTTCGTTATAACACTTAGATAAGACTTTTAAAGTCATTTTGATAGTAGGCTAATATAACTAATATAGACTCTTACATCATGAGTTGCCTTCATTATAACACTTATATAAGCCTCTAAAGTCATTTTGATAGTAGGCTAATATAGACACTTACATCATGTGTTGTTTTCGTTATGAAACCTATACGTATAAGACTTTTAAAGTCATTTTGATAGTAGGCTAATATAACTAATTTGGACACTTACGTCATGTGTTGCCTTCAATGTAACACTTATAGAAGACTTTTAAAGTCATTTTGATAGTAGGCTAATATAGACACTGACATCATGTGTTGTTTTCGTTATGAAACCTATACGTATAAGACTTTTAAAGTCATTTTGATAGTAGGCTAATATAACTAATTTGGACACTTACGTCATGTGTTGCCTTCAATGTAACACTTATGGAAGACTTTTAAAGTCATTTTGATAGTAGGCTAATATAGACACTGACATCATGTGTTGTTTTCGTTATGAAACCTATACGTATAAGACTTTTAAAGTAATTTTGATAGTAGGTTAATATAACTAGTATAGACACTTACGTCATGTGTTGCCTTCAATGTAACACTTATAGAAGACTTTTAAAGTCATTTTGATAGTAGGCTAATATAGACACTGACATCATGTGTTGTTTTCGTTATGAAACCTATACGTATAAGACTTTTAAAGTAATTTTGATAGTAGGTTAATATAACTAGTATAGACACTTACATCATGTGTTGTCTTCATTATAACACTTATACAAGATTTTTAAAGTCATTTTGATAGTAGG
This sequence comes from Entelurus aequoreus, assembly GCF_033978785.1. NCBI lineage: Eukaryota > Metazoa > Chordata > Actinopteri > Syngnathiformes > Syngnathidae > Entelurus > Entelurus aequoreus. Next base: position 66,839,646 of record NC_084739.1, read on the forward strand.
CTAATATAACTAATATAGACACTTACATCATGTGTTGTCTTTATTATAACACTCATATAAGACTTTTAAAGTCATTTTGATAGTAGGCTAATATAGACACTTACGTCACGTGTTGCCTTCATTATAACACTTATATAAGACTTTTAAAGTCATTTTGATAGTAGGCTAATATAGACACTTACGTCACGTGTTGCCTTCATTATAACACTTATATAAGACTTTTAAAGTAATTTTGATAGTAGGCTAATACAACTAATATAGACACTTACATCACGTGTTGTCTTCATTGTAACACTTATATAAGACTTTTCGATTTTTGCGGCTCCAGACAGATTTAGTTTTTGGTATTTTTGGTCCAATATGGCTCTTTCACCGTTTTGTGTTGCCGACCCCTGGTTGAGGGAATTGAGAGAAGTCACCATTCGAAGTCGTAGGTGGTGCATTGGCAGGGTTCGGATGAATAGATCCTGGAGTAGTCTTGGGCCAGCATGCAGCGGTTTCCGGGTCGGCGCTTCATAAAGGTCTGCTTCTCACCCATCACACACAGCTCGTCCTTGGAAAAGCAAGCGAGAGGTGACTCATTTTCACTTGTACTGGTGTGTTGGCCATGGGGAAAAAACAAAAGACTGACAAAAACTGCTTTGTTTGTAACAAGCGTACATTTTCTTTTCAATATTTAGTCTATTATTATTATTATTATTATTATTCTAGAATGATGCTCAAGAATGTCATTACTTTGTTTTTCAGCAACCAGGTCTGATAATCTCCATCCATGCATTTCCTACTGAACAGACCCTTGTAGTCGATCTTCATGAGCTGCCACTCTGAGCGGTGGCTGAAGTGTCCAAAGAAACTGTAGGATGGCGCAGAAAATGATAACAATATTCAAATAAGACAGTTTGTAATGGACAGAGAGTGGTTTCAACATGGACACAAAAACCTATCAAAATAGATGTTAATGCAGTATTGGAAATAATATAGATGAAGCCACATTTTTGTGTTGATGTTTAGAAAAAGCAGTGACGTTGTCAGGTTGTGTAAATGGTAAATAAAAAGAGAATACAACAAATCCTTTTCAACTTATATTCAATTGAATAGACTGCAAAGACAAAATACTTAATGTTCACACTGAGAAACTTCCTTTTTTTTTGCAAATAATCATGAACTTAGAATTTAATGGCAGCAACACTTTGCAAAAAAAGGGCATTTTTACCAGTATGTTACATGGCCTTTCCTTTTAACAACACTCAGTAAAGGTTTGGGAACTGAGGAGACACATTATTTCCCATTCTTGCTTGATGTACAGCTTAAGTTGTTCAACAGTCTCCCTTCTCATATTTTAGCCTTTACATTTTCAATGGGAGACAGGTCTGGACTACAGGCAGGCCAGTCTAGTACCCGCACTCTTTTACTAGGAAGCCACGCTGTTGTAACACGTGGCTTGGCATTGTCTTGCTGAAATAAGCAGGGGCGTCCATGTTGCTTGGATGGCAACATATGTTGCTCCAAAACCTGTGTGTACCTTTCAGCATTAATGGTGCCTTCACAGATGTGTAAGTTACCCATGCCTTGGGCACTAATACACCCCCATGCCATCACACATGCTGGCTTTACAACTTTGCGCCTAGAACAGTCCGGGTGGTTCTTTTCCTTTTTGGTCCGGAGAACACGACGTCCACAGTTTCCAAAAACAACTTGAAATATGGACTCGTCAGACCACAGAACACTTTTCCACTTTGCATCAGTCCATCTTAGATGAGCTCGGGCCCGGCGTTTCTGGGTGTTGTTGATAAAAGGCTTTTGCTTTGCATAGTAGAGTTTTAACTTGCACTTACAGATGTAGCGACCAACTGTAGTTACTGACAGTAGTTTTCTGGAGTGTTCCTGAGCCCATGTGGTGATATCCTTTACACACCGATGTCGCTTTTTGATGCAGTACCACCTGAGGGATCCAAGGTGCATAATATCATGGCTTACGTGCAGTGATTTCTCCAGATTCTCTGAACCTTTTGATGATATTACGGAGCGTAGATGGTGAAATCCCTAAATTCCTTGCAATAGCTGGTTGAGAAATGTTGTTCTTAAACAATTTGCTCAGGCATTTGTTGACAAAGTGGTGACCCTCGCCCCCGTCCTTGTTTGTGAACGACTGAGCATTTCATGGAAGCTGCTTTTGTACCCAATCATGGCACCCACCTGTTCCCAATTAGCCTGTTCACCTGTGGGATGTTCCAAGTGAGTGTTTGATGAGCATTCCTCAACTTTCTCAGTCTTTTTTGCCACTTGTGCCAGCTTTTTTGAAACATGTTGCAGGCATCGAATTCCAAATGAGCTAATATTTGCAAAGAATAACAAAGTTGACCAGTTCCAAAGTTAAATATCTTGTCTTTGCAGTCTATTCAATTGATTATAAGTTGAAAAGGATTTGCAAATCATTGTATTCTGTTTTTATTTACCATTTACACAACGTTCCAACTTCTCTGGTTTTGGGTTTTGTATTACCCATGCGACAGAAAGTCGTTGTCTCGAGTTGAAGTGAACTTGTTTGGATGGACTTAAGGTCAAATCCATTCTGTGTGATGATTGCTTCATCCCTCATGGACATTACATCCAGTTACTTACGTGATAATGTGATTGTCGGATTCAGACTCCATCAGGACTCCGTCCACGTACAGAGGCGCCAGGGAGAAAGTGTGGCGGTCCCATTTCTTGCCCTCGTCCAGACTGATCCTTCATGTTCCACGAAAGGGGTGTACAATTTAGGAGCGGCGCATTAAACAACAAGAAAGATTAGGGCAAATGGAATATGATAAACCAGTTTTGTCTTCAAAAAAATGAAAGCCAAGGTGAAAATGCATCAGGCCGGTCGAAAGGAAAGGATAAATGTTGCAGGTAAATAGCTGAAGGTGACAAAACGCCCCAAAAGAGAGCTATGACTGAGGTTGGAGCACCAGAAATAGATTTGGGCGGCGTGGAAATCACCTCTCTGGGAGCTTAGGCTATGTCTACACTAAGCCGGATAACCCCTTAAACAAATAATTATTCAGCCTAAGCCCCGTTTCAGCCGCACTAAACTATCGTTTAAGGTTCTCCTCTTCGGACAATTTTTTACACGGGTAAGTGCGCCGTGTACACTATATTGCCAAAAGTATTTGGCCACCTGCCTTGACTCACATATTAAAGTTAGACTCCCTTTTTAGACCAGTTGATCTGCCGTTTCTTTTCTTTTCTTTTCTACTCTGCTCCCAACCTGGGGTGGACCGCTAGCCTGTCCATCAGATGGGGACATCTCTACGCTGCTGACCCGTCTCCACTCGGGATGGTTCCTGCTGGCCCCACTATGGACTGGACTTTCGCTGATGTGTTGGACTTTCACAATATTATGTCAGACCCACTCGACATCCATTGCTTTCGGTCTCCCCTAGAAGGGGGCGGGGGTTACCCACATATGCGGTCCTCTCGAAGGTTTCTCATAGTCATTCACATTGACGTCCCACTGGGGTGAGTTTTCCTTGCCCGTATGTGGGCTCTGTACCGAGGATGTCGTTGTGGCTTGTACAGCCCTTTGAGACACTTGTGATTTAGGGCTATATAAATACACATTGATTGATTGATTGATTGATAATTCAGTTAAAGTTAAAGTTAACTTGAAGTGCCATCCCATGGAATTGTACAAAATATTTTGGTATCCTGGAGCATTCAAAGTTCCTTTCACTGGAACTAAGGGGCCAAGCCCAACTCTTGAAAAACCAACCCCACACCATAATTCCTCCTCCACCAAATGTCACACTCTGCACAATGCAGTCCGAAATGTAGCGTTCTCCTGGCGACCTCCAAACCCAGACTGGTCCATCAGATTGCCAGATGGAAAAGCGTGATTCATAAGTCCAGAGAAGGCGTCTCCACTGCTCTAGAGTCCAGTGGCGACGTGTTTTACACCACTGCATCCCACGCTTAGCATTGGACTTGGTGATGTATGGTTTAGATGCAGCTGCTCGGCCATGGAAACCCATTCCATGAAGCTCTCTGCGTACTGTACGTGGGCTAATTGGAAGGTCACATGAAGTTTGGAGCTCTGTAGCAACTGACTGTGCAGAAAGTCTTTGCACTCTGCGCTTCAGTATCCTCTGACCTCAGTTTACGTGGCCTACCACTTGGTGGCTGAGTTGCTGTTGTTCCCAAACTCTTCACTTTTCTTATAATGAAGTTGACTTTGGAATATTTAGGAGGAAGGAAATGTCACGACTGGATTTTGTTGCACAGGTGGCATCCTATGACAGTTCGACACTGGAAATCACTGAGAGCGGCCCATTCTTTCACAAATGTTTGTAGAAACAGTCTCCATGACTAAGTGCTTGATTTGATACACCGGGCCAAGTGACTAGGAGACCTGGGGCCGTACTTATCAAGCTTCTTAGAATTACTCCTAAGAAGTCTGCTAAGAGTTGACTTAAGAGTAAATAAATTCTTCGCTGAAAGCTGCACTTAAAAGTTAGTTATCAAGCATCTTACTCACACTTTCAGCGAAGTGTAGGACTGAATCTTAAGTGTCACACTCAGAGCTGAATTACGACATTACTATGTGCCGTAAACGGAATTTTAGGTGACGTAATTTCTGTGTCCATAGAAATGACCAATCACGGAAGGGAATCCGTTGTCTAAGAATAAAGAAATATCTTGGAAATATTTAAGTGGACAATGGGAGTGTATATTTTGACAATAAACTACAAAATAATACAAAACAAACTAGTACCCGCCGGCACTCACGCTACCGCTCCCTCTCTTCTATCGCCCACACACTCACTGACGTCACTCACCTCACGGCCACACACATACGCTACTGTCATAACATTTTCTTTCCAATTCATTAATTAGGCAACTAATTTGAAACTGGTGTGGGTGGCTCTATATATACTAGCCCACTGCAGACACATGCAGAAATCAACAAGGAATCGAAAAGTATTAAATCTGTGACAAAAATAATATCCGCTCTGTCTAAACGATACCGTTTGATCAGCTGCTCGTCATCAAAAAATACAACATTGTTCCGTTCCCTGAACCTTCGCGCACGTCTCTCTCGCCTCAGTGCCATCCCCTGCTGGCAACTCCTAACCACTTAAGACACCTCTGAAGGTCTCTTAAATATCGTGGAGAGTAGGAGTGATTCTTATACTTAAGAACGTTGATAAAAAGCTTTTATTCTTAAGTTTGAGAGTAGGACTAAATTTCGCAAATTCTCAGGACTTAAGTGTAAAATGGCACTCTAAGAAGCTTGATAAGTACGGCCCCTGATTCTCATCATTTGGATGGGTGGCCAAATACTTTTGGCAATATAGTGTATTTCTTGAATCTCCAGCTCTTAGCTTTGTGTGGACTCATTGATCATTTACAAACTGAGTTTGGAGAGGAAGTGACGCCAGAAAGGCCGCGCCCCACACAGGAAGTGACGTCCGAAGGAACGCGCCCCAGCCGGCTTCATAATAAAGCGGTTTCGTAACCCGGAGCTAACCACTGGAAACATGAAGGCGAGTCATCCAGACATGACCGTGTCTCTCCTTCCTCTACTTGTACAGACGCTTGTGGAAACCACACATGAATACTGTCAGAATAATTGTATCTAAGTTATCACAAAACTTTGTGTTGCCATGAGTTCCCGGCGAGAGGACAAAAAAGCTGTCTTTGATCTCACCAAGCAAAAGGCTTGTAAAACTCCACTGTGTAGGATGGGAGGAGACAGGAGGGGTTCGGTTTCTTTGATCTATTGTAATCCACAGGAAGATCTTGTCTTGACCCGAGATCTACAAAGCGTAGAGATAGCAGGACCTGACCCCCCTGCAGGCACCTTTTCTTTGAACTGTCTATGACCGAGTGCAACGGCTGTTTACGACCCCCCGCCCCTTAGAAACAGCTGTTGCCATGTAATCAGGGAAAATCCAAATACAAGAGGAGGCGTGCAACCTTTCGTCAGAGCGTGGGACGACACTGTCCAAGGGTACAGGTCTACGCGTTTCTCCTCATTGAGCCAAATTGAATCCTGTCTCTGTTTAATTCCTTGCTTCTTGTCTGTTTAATAGATGTCATCGGTGTTTGAACCTGACAAATACCTTAAGAGAAAGCGATTGCAGCTATTTGGGATACAACACTTCTCAGACGGCAAGAGAACTTTCCAATGTCCAGGTCAGCTGTGATTCTACTTACCGAAAACCTTTGTCCATTTTTGGAAGGCGAGTCAATGAGAATGTGGGCTCCCGTGGATGTGATAAAAAAGGTAGCGTGTGCTTTGTATTACCTGGCTGCCGAGGTAAGACTACGGAAAACGGCGAATGCTTTTGGACTGTATCAGTTATTGTCCGCCATGTATGTCGCGGACTCAACGTTTAGGTCCAGAGTATATAAAGTCACCAAAAAGGAATGGACAATGAAGGTGATGGCAAAAGAGTGAGGAGTGTGCTGACCAGATATCTATATCCCTAGTTTGATTGATGTCAAATGTTCTTTATCACATTGTTTACATGTCTAATAAAGAGTTGATGAATTTATGATGTCTCAGGTGTGATTCACTACAATAGGGCCCCACAGCACACTGGATTCCAGTTCATTGAAATACCACAACACTGGATATTGTTCAGATAAGTTACATTTAAGAACTTGCACACAAAGCAACAGCGGAGGTGACTATGACGTGTGCATTTTCCACGCATGCGTATTATCTGGCTTAGTGTAGAAAGGGCCTTAGGCCCCGTTTACACTAAAGGTTATCCAGAGTAAATCACACCTAACTTTATCCTTGTCCACACACACACACACACACGCGGAAAATGCACACGTCATAGTCACCTCCGGTGTTGCTTTGTGTGCAAGTTCTTAAATGTAACTTAACTGAACAATATCCAGTGTTGTGGTATTTCAATGAACTGGAATCCAGTGTGACTATTGTAGGGAATCACACCTGAGACCTCATAAATTAATCTAATCTTTATTAGACACGTAAACAATGTGATAAAGAACATTTTACACCAATCAAACTAGGGATCTAGATATCTGGTCAGAACACTCCTCACTCTATTGCCTTCACCTTCATTGTGCATTTGTTTTTGGTGACTTTATATACTCTGGACCTAGACGTTGAGTCCGCGACATACATGGCGGACAAAAACTGATACAGTCTGCTTTGCCAGTCCAAAAGCATTCGCCGTTTTTCGTAGTTGGTTTTCCCCTTGACAGCCAGGTAATACAAAGCACACGCTACCTTTTTTATCACAACCACGGGAGCTCAGATTCCCGTTGACTCTCCTTTCGACAAATGGACGAAGTTTTTCGTGCATTGGAAAGTTCTCTTGCCGTCTGAGAAGTGTTGTATCCCAAATAGCTGCAATGGCTTCCTCTTAAGGTATTCATGTGTGATTTCCACAAGCGTCTGTACATGTAGAGGAAGGAGAAACACGGGCATGTCTGGATTCAGTGGTTAGCTCCGAGTTACGAAACCACTTTATTATGAAGCTGGCTGTGGCGCGTTCTTTCTGACGTCACTTAAAAGTTTAAGTTAAAGTACCAATGATTGTCACACACACACTAGGTGTGGTGAAATTTGTCCTCTGCGTTTGACCCATCCCCTTGTTCACCCCCTGGGAATCATTTTTGGTGACTTAACCCCCAATTCCAACCCTCGATGCTGAGTGCCAAGCAGGGAGGTAATGGGTCCCATTTTTATAGTCTTTGGTATGACTTGGCCGGGGTTTGAACTCACAACATACCGATCTCAGGGCGGACTCTCTAACCTCTAGGCCACTGAGTAGGTTCCTCAGTGGCGTCACTTCCTCTCCGAACTCACTTAGTAAACGATCGATGAGTCCATACAAAACTAAGTGCCGGAGATTCAAGAATTACACGGCTGACTTACCCATGTAAAAAATTGTCCGAGGAGGGGGACCTTAAACGCTGGTTTAGTGTGGCTGAAACGGGGCTTAGGCTAAATAATTATTTGTTTAAGGGGTTAAACGACTTAATCACTTTCGACAGTGGCTGGCATGCACGGGGGGGGGGGGGGGGGGACGCCAAAGCAGATAATGTTGCAAAGCTGCAGCCGCAATATGAGCGACTTAGGAGGCCGTTGGCCGCCTCCTATTTTCTACCTTGTTGTACTCGGGATTTACATAAAAGCACTCAAAACGTCGCATCCCAGCAAGAGCGGCGAGCTGTGACCGTCTCTTCTCTGCTGGAAATGATTGTGACAGTTGAGAAGCAGCGGGGCCGAAACGCGCTCATCATGCTTTAGCTAATAAAAAAAATAAAATAAAAAAAACCCCCACTTCATAGCCAGGTAATTTCAGTTCCGAGAGTACGCACCACAAGTGTCGAATGGGAGTGGGCGCCTGCAACACGGCCAGCAGAGCCCCTCCGTTGTCCAGGAACCAAATGTTGTGCTCCTCTTTGAATATCTAGAACACAAACAACAGTTCCGCTAATGGCACAGCGATTTTTAGTTGTTGTTTTTCTTTGTGTGCACGCCCACCTGTCTCCAGCTATTTCCTGCATCAGACGTTATAAACATTCCAAGGTTGTCCGAGGACAATTCCGTTCCAATATTCCCTGGTTGAAGAAGGTGGGGGGAAAAACAGAGTCATTTCACACTGTGTGTATTTACATGGAGAGAAAGGACTTGGCTGAGGTAATACACCGAAATGCAGCATCAACCGGTAACAAATTGAATTATTTTGTGGATATGTGGATGTCCTCGTTCCTCAACAGAGGACACAATAATGAATCCCTTCTACTTAATATTCCCACCTGAGGTTTAAGCTTGAAGGCGGAAAGATGCTAGTGGGATATATGTATATACATAGGTCAACATTTTAGTACAATTTCCTTCCCCTCTGTTGCAAGTTTTGTTGATTCTATGTAACTTGTTTATGTGTGCTATGGCTAAGAAGTTTTTCCTTGGCCTCAGTCTGGACCCCGCCCCTGGAGTCCAACCTTTTTGAGTTGAGTTGAGTTGAGTTTGAGTTTATTTCGAACATGCAAGCATACAACATGATACATCACAATTTCCAGTTTCTCTTTTCAACATGTTCGAAAAGGAGTAGGAAGAAGCAGAGCTTATTTAATCCTACCCCTTTTCTTTACATAACAGTTGCTGAAACTTTTTTTATTCACTTCCTGTTCTCAATTTTTTCACAATAAACTCCATATGTAATCACAATAAAAATAAATAAATAAATAATAGTAAGAATTGAATAATAATAATTGGTGAAGAAAGTCATATTTCATATGATGAGATAAGTAAGATTACTTTAAGAATGAATGAATGAATGGATGAAATAAATTGAAAATGTTTGTCATGGTTCTTCTTCATTGTACTTTGTAAACACTTTAAGTTTGAAGAGTTTCTTGAAGTGGATCATATTAGTACATTGTTTGATTGCTTTGCTTAATCCATTCCATAATTTAATTCCACATACTGATATACTGAAGGTCTTAAGTGTTGTACGTGCGTACAAATGTTTTAAATTACATTTTTCTCTAAGATTATATTTCTCCTCTTTTGTTGAGAATAATTGTTGTGTATTCTTGGGTAGCAGGTTATAGTTTGCTTTGTGCATAATTTTAGCTGTTTGCAAATTCACTATGTCGTGGAATTTCAGTATCTTTGATTCAATAAATAAAGGATTTGTATGTTCTCTATATCCAACATTATGTATTATTCTAACTGATCTTTTTTGTAACACCGTTAATGAATGAAGTGTACTTTTGTAATTATTTCCCCATATTTCTACACAGTAGCTCAGATATGTTAACACTAGTGAGCAGTATAGACTATGAAGTGATTTTTTGTCTAGAACATGTTTTGCTTTATTCATTATTGACGTGTTTCTTGCTACTTTATGTTGTATATTTTTTACGTGAGATTTCCAGTTCAATTTATCATCAATCATTATACCTAGAAATTTGGTTTCATTTACTCTTTCAATTTCTATTTCTATTTTATATCTTTGACTGAATATTTTTTTTACTTTTTGGGCCGTTTTGTGTTTGACTTTGATCAGTTTGCGCTCTCCTCGCCAGCGCTATGAGGATCGCGGCCGGACATTCCCGTGGGACTACGGAAAAAGCGCCGGGGATGCCGTGCCGGCACAAAGATGAAGGGACGTTTTTTTAATAAAAAAATATGTTTTTCCCTTTATTTAGGAACAATTTTCCTGGTGGATCCATAAAGTTTTTCTAAGTCTAACATAATCTCACATGACATAAGCAAACGAGATCAAGTAACAGAACATAGCGCATTCGTAATCGTACCTGTCGCCACAATGATTCCCGGTACAGACTTTTTGCTGGTGATGGGTCCGGATGTGTAGGGATTCTCAGACATTTCCAGATGAAGATGCAGCGAACAAAAAGGCTGCCAATACAAGGAATTCCAACAAAAAAACATATCCATTACATTCCATGTTAATTACTGTATTTCAGTTGCACCGTCAATTAAAAGCGGCCTTGCCTTCAAAAACTTCAAAAGAGCGCCCCCGTTTTCAAGGAGGAAACCAAAAGATTCTTTTGTTCCCATCATCTTCGCACAAAAGAAAGAAAAGGACACCAAAGGCATAATTTGTGTTGTTTTTTTTTCTTTTTCCCAAAGCAAACAAGCGTGTAATTAAAGTCTCCCGGGATGCGACGATAAAAACGGAAAAATCATTTTCGCTCATCATGCGGTATGTTGCAAAACATCAATAAGGCCGATGAGGTCAGTGGTGAGTATTGGGGTCACCGCTGCAACACACTGAAATACTGCCATGCACGGCCGATCAAAACCGTAAGGCACACCGCACGAATCTGCATTATAATGTATTAATTACATTTATGGCGGTTCCAAAAGGTTCTACTCTGACAAAACATGCTCCCCCCCCCACTGTGCTATTATTTCTCTGACAAATACACCGCATGGCTGTGCTGTCGTTAAACACCATAAGTCAGTCCCTCCAGGATTTTGTGATTGTCGTGGCCTAAAACGTCTGATTTCGCAGCATTTTCAAAAACTGTTTTAAAACGTTTAAGGCTTAATTCTGTTAATAACATTATGCCTGCATGTGATTTCATGAATTTGTAATCCGTCTTCTAAGTTTTTTTTTGTAACCCTAACCCAAAAAAACACAGGATTTCAAAAAAATAACGTTACGTTCCCAGATGGCTCTGGGTCTAGGGATCGTAGGAAAACGCGACATAAAAGTGTGTAAACTAAATGAGGTGAAGACCAAGCCAAGAATTGAAAACAAAGCTAGTGTTATTGAAAGGTAACCATTCGGGGGGTTACAACCATGCACAACACAAGCCTAGCTCGGGAATACAGGTACTGTCAAAGGAATGAACAAACCATACCAGGAGACACCTCTGACAAAGAAAGGTAAGCTTACTAACTAAAGCTATTTAATTAGTATAAACCAAAAACCTACTCTAGCCAAAAGGGAGTCCAAAACCTACAAGGGTGACAGCCCTTCATTTAGTTTATACTCTTTTATGTAGCGTCCTGCTACGATCCCTAGACCCAGAGCCATCTGGGAACGTAACATAAATTGGGGGCTCGTCCGGGATGGCTGGCTGATTAACAGGTGAAATGAGTCTGGGGGCCTGTATATCTATCTATCTATCTATCTATCTATCTATCTATCTATCTATCTATCTATCTATCTATCTATCTATCTATCTATCTATCTATCTATCTATCTATCTATCTATCTATCTATCTATCTATCTATCTATCTATCTATCTATCTATCTATCTATCTATCTATCTATCTATGTATTCACGTATATATATATATATATATATATATATATATATATATATATATATATATATATATATATATATATATATATATATATATATATATATATATATATATATATATATATATATATATATATATATATATGTAAGCTGTGAAAATCTGCTGTACAGAATGTGTGCTTGGGTCCTATTTTCAAGAACACTAATAATGTCACAATAATGTCTGATTGAATGCTAAAAACGTTGTAACAGACAGCCTTAAAAAACAGAATGGAATTTTACATTGTTTTTACTAAATAAAACACCCAGAATGTACATGAAAATAAAGAATGTGGGATTTACAATATTAACTACGAACGATAAAATACTGAATATTGACGACATATGAACGTCACCCATTATTGGCTTTATTTTAACAAAAAATCTTAGTGTACATGAAACATATGTTTATTATTGTAATTTAGTCCTTAAATAAAATAGTGAACATACTAGTAGTAAGTAAACAAACAAAGACTCCTAACTAGTCTGCTGACGTATACAGTAACATATTGTGTCATTTATACACCTATTATTTCGTCAACATTATAAAGGACAAGCTGTAAAAAATAGTATTAATCTACTTGTTCATTTACTGTTAATATCTGCTTATTTTCTGTTTTAACATGTTCTATCTACACTTCTGTTAAAATGTAATAATCACTTATTCTTCTCTTCTTTGATACTTTACATTAGTTTTGATGATACCACACATTTAGGTATCGATTCCGATACCATGTAGTTACAGGATCATACATTGGTCATGTGTCCAGGGACATATTTACTGAGTTTGTAAACATATTATACATTTTAAAAAAAGGAAACAAGATTTTGTGAAGTGTAGTATCAACTAGATACGCGATTGTACTTGGTATCCTTACAGTGGATGTCAGGTGTAGATCCACCCATGGCATTTGTTTGCATTGTGACGCCGGTGAGCTATTGTATCCTCCTACGGTGTGTAGTGAAGCATGTTTAGCTATTAGTGATTTATAAGTAGCTAAAACACTGCCGACTGTGGATGGATGTTAGCCGCTAGCTAGCTAGCCATGTCTTAAAGCACCTCTTTCTGAGGGTGTTACAGTGTTATAACTTCACCTTTATCTTTACTTTTTACACCAAAATGCATCCGTTTTCCCTTTTCTGTCTACACACTGTGTCTGCTTGTAAGTACGCTGTGTGTGTGCGCTGCCGAACATGCTCCTCTGCTTGTAAAACCAGCTATGGTTAAAAAATGCCCGTTAAAAAAAGAACAGAAAATGGGGAACCGGTACTTTTCAAACAGAATATAGTACTGTTTTTGATTCATTAGTACCACAATACTATACTAGTACCGGTATACCGTACAACCGTAGCAATCAAATAAGTCGGCTGGCTCACAACACAGCCTCATAATATAATTGAGTGTAGTCCAACATTCATTAGCCTGGTGTGACTACATTTGTTGAATTGAAGTCACACAGGTTAATGGAAAGTCTGCCCTCCCCCCTCCCCTCCTGAAAAGTAAACCTAATGACACTGCCACCCCCCCCCCCCACCCCCCTACACGGATAATAAAACTATTCCTCCTGAGCATCCCTACGGTCATTTAGGCAGTCTGGAAAAGGCAAAGCAAAGCTCCCTCCCTCGGCCTTGTGCAAATCCGGGCCGTAAATCAAAGAACATCCAAAGCGCGGCTGATGAGGTTGAAACATTTGATGCATGATACGTGTCATAAGCGTCATTTCCCATGAATCAGAGCATCCATTCGCTCGCTCGCGCCCGAGGAGGCTCACCGTTTCGCAGCGGATATTATTCCCGGCCACGTCCGTGGCGGGAGCCGGCAGCAGAGCCCAGGTTTGTCCTTTGTTGTATGTGATGTAGGTCTTGATGTGCTGGTCCACCAGCTTGTTGGCCAGGTACATACCGTTTATGCCCTCCACCTGAGAAGAGACACACATTGTAGTCCTTTAGTCCTGGCCTCAGTCGCCAAAGTTTCCCTTCATGGATGAGAAGCATGTTGCTAGAATTTCCTGCAGAACATAGCCAGTGGACGTTTGTGTTTTTTTTAATAACAGGGCTGTTTCTTTTCAGTGTGTGACTCACAAAAGTAATAGGCCAAAAACAAATGTCCACTGCACAGCATGCTGGTTCTCAGGACCGTCTAGAGCAGGCCTGGGCAATCATTTTGCCTCGGGGGCGGCCAAATTTCGAGAATTTTTTTTTTCCTATTTTTTAGGAACACTCATACAAAACCTCCCAATAATGTCTGAATGCTAAAAACGTTATGACAGACCGCCTTAAAACCTACAAGGGTGACAGCCCTTCATTTAGTTTATACACATTTATGTTGCATTCTCCTACAATCCCTAAACCCAGAGCCATCTGGGAACGTAACATAAATTGGGGGCTCGTCCGGGATTGGCTGGCTGATTAAAAGGTGAAATGAGTCGGGGGGCCGGTATATCTATCTATCTATCTATCTATCTATCTATCTATCTATCTATCTATCTATCTATCTATCTATCTATCTATCTATCTATCTATCTATCTATCTATCTATCTATCTATCTATCTATCTATCTATGTATGTAATATTATATATAAGCAGTGCAAATCTGCTGTACAGTATGTGTGCTTGGGTCCTATTTTTAGGAACACTAACACAAAACCTCACAATAATGTCTGATTGAATGCTAAAAACGTTATGACGGACCGCCTTAAAAAACGGAAGGGAATTTGACATTTTTTTTACTGAATGAGACACCCAGAATGTACATGAAAATAAAGAATGTGGGATTTACAAAATTAACTACGAACAATAAAACACTGAATATCGACAACATATGAACGTCACCCCCCCCTCTCCATCGACATATTTTACAATCAAGCGACACGCAACAAAAACTGTCACGGCCTGAGCGCACCTCAGTGCGCATTCATGTCTGCGCCGGGCGCGCGTCAGTTCGGCTGTAGCAAGTAGCTGCAATCAATCGCCAGCATTCAGCGCACCTGTCACTGATCAGAGGACCTGCCTTCTTAAGCCTGCACAACCTGCTATCCCGCGCCAGAACGTAGCTACCTGCCGTGTACAGTAAGCCAAACCAGTCTAGCTCTATGCATACTCTCTCATTGTACTTCTACCCCTCTGTGTTGATTTGTCTCGTGTTTTCTTGTCGATCCAGCAGCCTCCCTCCGACCCCGCGTTATGTCATATATCTGGTATATCACTAAGCTTTAAAACTTTGTTGTAAAAATTTCCTTCCGCGTCTGTCCCTGACACCCGCATTTTTAGGCTCGCTCTGGAAACTGAGGTGAATTATACCACGTATTATTTTCTTATATAATTGGTAACTAGCATATGTTTGTATTTGGTCACAGAATCCTCAAGAGGATTATTCTACTAAGGTCAAAAGTACACAAGGCCATCACAAACTCTCCAGACAGTGGTGGCTCTTGCCCCCAGGAAATTGGAATCCTACAGGAATGCAAGTTTGGGGTTTAGGAGTTATAATAAAAACATTAGCAACATCTGGTAGGAAGCCCCCACAGATAGGAGTAGAGGATAGGGGGTCACCCGACTCAAACTGATCAGAGGAATAATGTCAAGGAAAGATTGACTAGTCAGACGGACCGGCCCCAAGGCTAGAGTTAAAACGAGTGGGAGTCTTCAGGAAGGGGTATTTAGTCACTGTGGTCCGAGAGGACATCAAAAGAGTAATCCGGCCGAGTAATCCAGTCTGAGGCTTGCTGAAACAAATAAAGCTTTTTGTTCAACGATTCCTCGTTGGCACTTCCTTGGCTCAACATGCATCGCTCAGTCACTTTGTCCTGGGAGGGACACTCCCCACCCACACTGCTTGGTGCCTCGTCTGAGCTGCTGGGACTTAGATGACCATAGTAACTAGTTCGATTACCATAGTAACTAATTAGATGACCACAGTAACTAGTATATCAGGCAAAAGCACAGATTCCAACCATTGCAATACTTTATTGTTCAAGACTTACGGTCATTAGAAAAAATGACTGCACATCATAATGGCAGCTACACTTTCCATCTTAAAGATCAAAAAAAATGATTTGGGAATGTCCGGCGGGCCAGATTGAAAAGCTTAACCCGGGCCTTATTTTGCCCAGTTCTAATATAGAGCAGGGGTCTCAAACTGAAAGTACCTGAGGGCTGCTGGAGGGTACAGTCTGGGTGAGGCTGAGGTCGCATGAAGGAGTCACTTCAGAACCGCGTTATAGAAACGTGGCTAAATTTGTTAACTACAACCCCTGGGAAAATATTATGGAATCGCCAGACTTGGAGGATGTTCTTCCAGTTGTTTAATTTGTGATAAATACAAAAACACAGATAATAGACATGAACAAATGTCAAATGGCAACTCAAATAAATCAAGAATATACATTTTTTTAGACCAAGCAAAAATTATGAAATGACTCAGTTTTGAGTTAAAAAAAAACATGGAATCACTCTGGAAATTTTAATTTCCAAAGCTATCATCTGCATCAGATTAGATCTCTTCATTAGTCTGCAGTTGAAAAGGAGCGTTCACTTATTGGAGAGCTGTTGCAACAGGTGGATTGCCATGAATCATGGCTCCAACACGAGAGATGTCAATTAAAACCAAAGAGAGGATTATCAAACTTCTCCAAGAAGGTAAATCATCACGCAATGTCAAACAGCTCGGACTACATACCTTGTAGAAGTCGACCAGCAGGTTACCAGTCGGTCCTCGGCTGGTTCTTAGATTCTCCAATGAAAGTGTGAAGTAGACCCCGGGTGAGTCCGAGATGTACAAGCTGTAGGTGTGGTTCTGGTTCCACTCCTGAACCGCCGCAAACACCTGCTTCTCATCTGTGCTGATGATATGCATGTCCTGCACGGGGAGACATGTTGTAGACCAAGTTAACAGAGTCCTGAACTGATTGATAATGAGCCTGACAAACCCTTGGTAAATGATCATAACAAGCCTGGGACTATTGATACTTTGTCTCTTGCTCACAAACAGGGTGTGAGAGGGTTCACTCTGTGCATTGTTCTCAGCACCTGAGCGCGTTTATTCAATAGCAGAATTACTGTATTTTCCGGACCATAGGGCACACCGGATTACAAGGCACACTGCCGATGAGCGGGTCTATTCGGGTCTATTTTCATACAAAAGGCGCACCTTTAATTGGTCTTCTTACTTACCAATTAATGTAAGTGAGAAGACCATTACTTACCTTAATTGGTCTTCAATTAAGGTAAGTAATGTCAAATATGAATAATTTAGCCATTTTATACCTCATTTTAATGCATTTCACATTGTTTTCTACCTTAAAAAATACATGTTTTCTCTATAAAGTGTGTTTTGTGTTCATGTTTTGGATGTCTGGAAAAGAGTAATTGGATTGACCGGTACATTTAAGGGCTTCATTTTTTTCTTCAGTTCTGGTCGAGATAAAGAAGTTATCAAAGTTCTGGTAACTTTGGTAACTTCTTATCAAAGTTACTTGATAACTTAATAAGTTATCTAAGTTCATTTGACAACTTTGATAGTTACTTTGTAATGTCCTTAATAATGTCCTGACCTTAATAAGGTAAGGACATTACTTACCTTAATTGAACCCAATTTAATGTAAGTAAGAAGACCTTAATTGGTCTTCTTACTTACCAGACCATTACATACCTTAATTGGTCTTCAATTAGGGTAAGTAATGTCAAATATGAATAATTTAGCCATTTCATACCTCATTTTTATGCATTACACATTGTTTTCTGCCTTAAAAAATACATGTTTTCTCTATAAAGTGTGTTTTGTGTTCATGTTTTTGGGTGTCTGGAAAAGAGTAATTGGATTGACCGGTACATTTAAGGGCTTCATTTTTTTCTTCAGTTCTGGTCGAGATATAGAAATTATCAACGTTCTGGTAACTTTGATAACTTCTTATCAAAGTTACTTGATAACTTTGATAAGTTCATTTGACAACTTTGATAGTTACTTTGTAATGTCCTTAATAATGTCCTTACCTTAATAAGGTAAGAAAATTACTTACCTTAATTGAACACAATTTAAGGTAAGTAAGAAGACCTTAATTGGTCTTCTTACTTACCAGACCATTACATACCTTAATTGGTCTTCAATTAGGGTAAGTAATGTCAAATATGAATAATTTTGCCATTTTATACCTCATTTGTATGCATTTCACATTGTTTTTTGCCTTAAAAATATATATTTTTCCTCTTTAAAGTGTATTTTGTGTTCATGTTTTTGGGGGTCTGGAAAAGAGTAATTGGATTGACCGTTACATTTAATGGCTTATTTTATTTGTTCAGGTCTGGTCGAGATAAAGAAGTTATCAAAGTTCTGGTAAGTCTGATAACTTCTCATCAAAGTTATCAAAGCTCTTTGATAACTTTGATAAGTTATCAAAGTAACTTTGATAACTTTGATGGTTACTTTGTCATTATATAAACATATGAATTTTAAAAATGGTATCTTACTTTAAAAATGTAAGGACATTACTTACCTTATTTGAAAACTAATTAAGGTAAGAAACAAGACCTAATTGGGGCGCATAAGGCGCATTAAAGGAGACATATTATATATTTGTTCTAAATGTAAAATACTTCCTTGTGGTCTACATAACATGTAATGGTGGTTCTTTGGTCAAAATGTTGCATAGATGATGTTCTACACATCATCTTCAAGTCACTTTCTGACAGTCGCCTCAGGATGCGCCGTTTTGTGGGCGGGTCTTATTTACGTGCCTCACCTTTGACAACGTCTTCTCCCCGTCATCTTTGTTGTAGCGGTGTAGCGTGTAAGGACGGGAGTGGAAGAAGTGTCAAAAGATGGAGCTAATTGTTTTAATGGCATTCACACTTTACTTCAATCAATAACGGAGCAGCATCTCCTCATCCGTGGCTCACTAGTGCAACAACAACGCCCGAAATGTGTCCCGTGAAGAACCGTCCGACCGGAACTCTCTAATAACTAAAGTTCCTTGGGTGAATAATGTAAACTCACTACACCGGTATGTTTTAGCGCTTTCATGGTGAGTTCACTGACAGATATAAGTAAGAACTTTACACTACTTTATATTACAAATGGCAACAGTGGAGGATGAATGTCACATAACAAGAAGATAGAGAAAAAGAAGAAGCTTATCCACTACAAAGGCGGACGGGTGAAAATTTTCCGGACTTATGCAGATCCCAAATATACATCAGCAGGTACCAGAAGGTAAGAAAAGTTGGTTTTGCATAATTTTGTGAAACAAAACACCAGATAATATGTCTTACCTTATACACACACCATAATAATACTCCTATGTTGAAGCACAGTACAATCCATCAAGAGATGTGGCTTCACAGCTTACCAAAGTCCTACTAAAACATTCTGATAGAATTTTCAATGGAACATATAAAATGTTGGTGTTGTTTACTTGAGTCATATTGCAGTCTACACGTATCTCTTATGTTTGACTGCCATCATAGTGCAGTCGACACATATTTCTTATGTGTGACTGCCATCATATTGCAGTCTACATATATCTCCTATGTGTGACTGCCATCATAGTGCAGTCAACACATATTTCTTATGTGTTACTGCCATCATATTGCAGTCGACACGTATCTCCTACGTGTGACTGCCATCATATTGCAGTCGACACGTATCTCTTATGTGTGACTGCCATTATATTGCAGTCAACACGTATTTCTTATGTGTGACTGCCATCATATTGCAGTCTACACGTATCTCCTACGTGTGACAGCCATCATATTGCAGTCGACACGTATCTCTTATGTGTGACTGCCATCATATTGCAGTCAACACGTATTTCTTATGTGTGACTGCCATCATATTGCAGTCTACACGTATCTCCCATGTGTGACTGCCATCATATTGCAGTCTACATGTATCTCTTATGTTTGACTGCCATCATATTGCAGTGTACACATATCTCTTATGTGTGACTGCCATCTACTGATCACACTTATCATTACACCATGTAACAAATAAAATAGCTTCGAGGTTGGTAAGCACAACCAAAATGACTCCGTACATTAGGTGCACCGGGCTATAAGGAGCTCTGTCGAGTTTTGAAAAAATTGAAAGGATTTTAAGCGCGCCTTATAGTCCGAGAAATATGGTACATGAATGGAGAGAACCGTCTTGTCAGTTATCCCCAATTTTATTGATATATTGTCCCACAAATTATTGCCGATAAACAATATTATTGTCAGTTATTTAGAGATCAAATAAAGCACTAATGTAATCATACCGTACTAATAATAATAATGCAAGTATTTATTTCAAACACAATAAAGGTTTATTTCATTTTTATTTTTTATTATTATTTTTTTTTTTTATCATTGAAGGTCAATAACTTTTCAATTATCCTAAATACAGTACAGTCCAAAAGTTTGGACGCCCCTTCTTATTTCAATGAGTTTTCTTTATGTTCATGACTATTTACAATGTAGATTGTCCAGCTTCAAGCACACCTATGAAGTGAAAACCATTTCAGGTGACTACCTCTTGAAGCTCATGGAGAGAATGCCAAGAGTGTGCAAAACAGTAATCGGAGCAAAGGGTGGCTATTTTGAAGAAACTAGAATATAAAAATATGTTGTCAAGTACATAACTCCACATGTGTTCATTCATAGTTTTGATGTGACAATCTACAATGTAAATAGTCATGAAAATAAAGAAAACATTTTGAAATGAGAAGGGGCGTCCAAACTGTACTGTACGTAAACAGACAACAAGGATAAAAAGGACTCAATCTTTGTTGGGAAAAAACTGCACTTCAAAATGTTTAATGTTTATTGAAGTGCATTTTTTACCTCAGTTGGTTTGTTTTGTTGTTTTTTTTGTTGCCAACAAATTGGCCACACTGGCTGGTTTGTCCGTATTAAAAGGCTCATTTGAAGCCAAAATATTCCCACACCGGACACTTTGCAGTGATATTCATCCCTCCTACTTTCTGTCACATTCCTGCCATCCATAACTGACCAGAGGGTTCTCTCCATTCATATAATTCTGCTGTTGAATAAACCCTCTCACACATAGACGAAGAAAAACCGACACACACATGGCAATTTATCAATGCCATTTTTAATTTATCGTTCCATTAATTGCTTCGGTACCACAAGCAATGTTTTTAAGGACATCCCGCTCACCTTTGGCAGACAATATTTAGGTAACTGCATGCGTTTGAACGCTTCTCTCATGTAGGACACGTAGTAGCTGGCTCGCCCGGATGTGGTTACCTTCCAAATGACAGAAGAAGATGCTTTGTCAATGTCCAAATAGACCACCAGGACATATTTGTGTCACCTCTGTGTGTCTCTTTTGTCATTACATCAGTGGGTGGATGTGGAAATAGTCTCAAAACGCTTTGAGTACTTTGAAGGTAGCAATACAAGTATAACCCTTTTACCCATTTAGAAACAGTTTGTTTGGATTCTAAATACAGTAGCTGTACAAAATGAGCTACAGAGCTCATTACAGAGCAGGGGCGTCCATTATAACAATGCTTGGATGGTGTGGAGGATGCATATATGTTTAAGAGTTCTTTCTTTTTACATAGCCATGTTTAGAGTATCTAGTACTTTTCCTTTTTTTATTCTACTAGTTTCTCTTGCTTTCAGAGGTCTGTTTTGTGTCTTAACCTTGGAATGTGAAGACAACACCCGCTGGTTCCTTTTCAGTGTTGCGGGGGAGACATGGGGGTTTTCTTTGTGTGCAAAGGAGTTGGCTTTTCCGTTGGAATGCCAGATCAACTAGAGTAGCCGATATGAATGTATTGGTTAAGCCAGGGGTGGGCAATTAATTTTTACCGGGGGCCGCATGAGCAACCCGAGCACTGCTGGAGGGCCACATCGACAATATTTCAATTAAATTTTGCAAGATAAATAATAATAATTAATAATAATAGTAATACTTCAACATAGTGTGTGTAACAGCATTCCATGACTAATATAAATAAATTAACATTAAAAATAAATGACAGTAAAATAAGCACACATATGACTGAGGAGTCATAGTGTAACTTTGTGTGGTGTTTGAGTTATCCGACTTTTTGTGTGGCCGTAAACGCACCAGTGGTTTAGTGCTATGCGTGTTGGTGACAGATGACAAGTTGGTTTTGGCCTGGTTTGTACGGCAGAAAATGACTAGTTTTTCGAGATAGAATTGTTTTACTCATGTTTTTGGTGTGGTTATGTCCGAATATAAACAGTTTTGCTCAATAAAGTGATGGATATAATTCCTGTCCTCGAAGCATCTCGATAGACGTTACAATAATTGAACGGTGTTCAATTGAACGGTGTTGACGAACACCGTTAGGGCCGCTTGTTGTCACTGTCACTCAAAGTTGCATTGCAAAATTACATAGAATAAATATGTTTATTTTGTTTAGAATTCAGATGGGATTTGATTTGGTGCGCGGCATATATTTGCTGCGCGCAGCAGACGCTTGAGCAGTGCGCAATTGCGCAGGCGCGCACCTTAGAGGGAACGTTGCTTTGCAGTCCATGTCTTGTTGGAAACACGCCATTCGTCATCAACTTTTCTCTTTTTAGCGTCTCGGGTGTAAACCGTGCATAGCTTGTCGCTGCATGTGCACCTTCACTCGCAGGTTACACACGGACACACGCCCATAAATAATACTTTTCAAAATAAAAGCAGCACAGTTGTATTGCGCGCACGACATAGATGTTTTTTCAACTTTATTTTGTAGTTCACTCACAATCACGCACACGCATACATCCACACGGAAGTAATACAAATAACGATTTTCAAAACAAAAGCAGCACCGTTGTATTGCACACTCGACATAGATACTTTTTTAAATTTATTTTGTAATTTATAATTGGCCTCACGCGGGCCGGACAGGGACGCACAAAGGGCCGGATGCGGCCCGCGGGCCGCAGAATACCCAGGTCTGGGTTAAGCTGATCTCCTGAAAATTTCAGTAAATCTTGAAAATATTATCCATTTCTGTCTTGATGGTCCTTCTAACTCAGCATATATGGCATCGAAAGAATTTGGGTTTGACCAGTAACTTAGATTCCCTGGGAGGAAGAACTGGTCCGACGCAACAATGGCAACACATGTTGCTCCAAAACCTGTATGTACCTTTCAACATGTGTAAGTTACCCATGCCTTGGGCACTAATACACCCCCATACCATCAAACATGTTGCCTTTTACACTTTGACCCTAGAACAGTACGGATGGTTCTTTCCCACTTTGGTCCGGAGAACACAACATTCACAGTTTCCGAAAACATTTTAAAATGTGGACTGGTCAGACCACAGAACACTTTTCCACTTTGCATCAGTCCATCTTAAAAGAGCTCGGGCCTAGAGGAGCCGGCGGTGTTTCTGGGTGTTGTTGATAAATGGCTGTGGCTTTGCATAGTAGAGTTTTAACTTGCACTTACAGATGTAGCGACCAACTGTAGTTACTGACAGTGGTTTTCTGAAGTGTTCCTGAGCCCATGTGGTGACATCCTTTACACACTGATGCCCGCTTTTTGATGCAGTACCGCCTGAGGGATCGAAGGTCACGAGTATTCGATGTTGGTGTTTGGTGATTTCGCCAGATTCTCTGAACCTTTTGATGATATTACGGAGCGTAAATGGTGAAATCCCTAAATTCCTTGCAATAGCTGGTTGAGAAAGGTTTTTCTTAAACTGTTTGCTCAGGCATTTGTTGACAAAGTGGTGACTCTCGCCCCGTCCTTGTTTGTGAATGACTGAGCATTTCGCGGAAGCAGCTTTTATACCCAATCATGGCACCCACCTGTTCCCAATTAGCCTGTTCACCTGTGGGATGTTCCAAATAAGTCTTTGATGAGCATTCCTCGACGTTTCTCAGTCTTTTTTGCCACTTGTGCCAGCTTTTTTGAAACATGTCGCAAGCATCCCATTCCAAATGAGCTAATATTTGCCAAAAAATAACAAACTTTACCAGTTCGAACGTTAAATATCGTGTTTTTGCAGTCCATTCAATGTAATATAAGTCGTTCTGTTTTTATTTACCATTTAGACAACGTGAGGACTTCACCCGTTTTGGGGTTTGTACTTAAAAAAAAAAAGACAAAATGAAATCAGATACAGGCGATTCTTGGAAGTGTTTTTGTCAGGTTCAAACACTGATGACATCTATTAAACAAGACAAGAAGCAAAGAATCAAACAGAGACAGAATTAAATTTGGACTCAATTGAGGAGAGACGCCATCGCCCTATAACCTTTACAGTGTCTTAGCACGCACTGCCGAAAAAGGTTTACGTCTCCACCTTTATTTGGACACTCCCTGTTTACACAACAACATCTGCTTCCAAAGGAATGGGGAGTATGTAAACAGTCATTGTTTTCGGTCACATTAACACAGCAGAAAAAGATGCCTCGGGTTTGGGCTGGTCCTGGCTTCAGCCTGGGCAGGTCTTCGATGACAATAGATAACCCCCATCCCGTCTCCTCCCATCGTACACAATGGAATTTTCCAAGCCTTTGCTTGGTGCAACAAAGACAGCCTCTTGTCTTTTCATTGGGACACTCCCTGTTTACACAACAACATCTGCTTCCAAAGGAATGGGGAGTATGTAAACAGTCATTGTTTTCGGTCACATTAACACAGAAGAAAAAGATGCCTCGGGCTTGGGCTGGTCCTGGCTTCAGCCTGGGCAGGTCTTCGATGACAATAGATAACCCCCATCCCGTCTCCTCCCATCGTACACAATGGAATTTTCCAAGCCTTTGCTTGGTGCAACAAAGACAGCCTCTTGTCTGTTCATTGGAAACTCACGGAACGGAAAGTTTTTTGATAATTTACATACAATTTCTCTGACAGTTTTGACCTTTGATGGGAACAGTTCTGGGGTTTAAAAAAAAAGGCAGACCAGCTAACAATACTGAGGTTTCATTCTACTTCAAGAAGAAGTTTAAAAGTCCCTTTTCTGTCTGAATAACACAAGGGTGTGTTACAGCCTCTCTCTGAAGCATGATATTGTCAATATTTCCCCGCTGGAAGCTGTGTAGTGCGTCATAAAAGACGCCGCGAAGAAAGTCCATTTGTCAGCGAGGACACTTCCATCGGTTTCTTGAAGGAGACTTGACATGGAAACACCATTTTTTTGTTGTTGTCTTTTTTATTGACGCGGTGGGGGGATTTCAGCGTGTCATTGTCAGGAGAAGTTCAGGAAGTGTGTGACGGAGTCTGGGAAGAGACTCGACGGGTCGGAAGTAGCGGGAAAAGCACGCTAGAATGGCTAAATAAGACGCTTTCATCTGTGCGAAGCGTCAATAACAAACTGCAGAAAGTGTGGCGTTCCTAAACTTTTGACAGCATCTCTTCACTGGATAACCTGACACAACTTTTTGTTTGTCTGCTCCGCGCAATGCAAGCTGTCTGATGAAAAATGGAACGGGACGGGAGGTTTTTTTTGTCGAGACGTTTCCCCGACGCCGAACGAGAAGTTGAAGTGGCCTCCTGGAGGATTTATCCACAATTCATGACCGCCTCGCCGACAAAACCCCTCCAATCGGTGTCAAGAGCGCGGCTGAAAACGCGAGCGCGACAAAAAAAAAAAAAGGCTCGTGGTTATCTCAATTAGTAAAGCGGCGAGAATGATGTGGACTTTACCCAGCAGGCGCCTGGAGGACTTTAATGCACTCGCACCTTCCCTTCCACTTAAAGGGGCGGCTGCTTGCTTCTTTTCTAATCAAGTGGAAGGATGGTGTTTGTCCCCCTCCACACTACATTAGGGCACTAATGGAATAATCCATTCAAAATCAATGAGTTGCCTTTTGGGTTTTTTTTCTGAGGATGTTGCACTCTCTCCCGCGGGACTGTGGCGGTGTTGACGACTGCTTATGCCGTGGTAGCCCCGATCGATAACCTCATTACTCTTTGTCGAGTTAAACCCAACTGCCCCCGCCCGCGACAACCCCCACACCTCCCCCCCGGCAGTGAAAGTCACCAGAAAGTCGTGGGGCGGAGGCCGTCGTCGCCGCCGCGCCGAGTCCGGCGTTGTGCGTTCGCCCGCCTCCGCCTCGCCCGGTCAATCTCATCTCGGCTAAAGGCAATTTGTGCATTTTATTGAATGACCGTTTCTGAACCACGCTGGCGTGTATCTAGATCTGTTTTGGGGGCGAGTCTTAACGTCGCACACATTCCAATCACATCTGCCAATGAAGTGCGCTGAACGTCAAACTGGGTCACGTCCCGTCTGCAACATCATTTCACATTGAAAGATTATGTATATGTAAATATATAAATATATATATACCGTATATCACCAAATAGTAGCCCGGGCGTTTATTTCACAAAACGGGGTGAGACCCCGGGCCGCTATTAGGACATGGGCGGTTATTTGCACAAGGCTTTTATTTATTTTTGCACCAGCCTGCACCAGGCCATTATTTGGTTACAATGGTTACTGTCCAGTATTTTTTTTTCGTACAAAAAACTTTAAATGTAAAAGCTATTGTAAACATACAAACAAAAAAACAATAGACCAACATGAGGTAGGCCAGGGGTCACCAACGTGGTGCCCGCGGGCACCAGGTAGCCCGTAAGGACCAGATGAGTAGCCCGCCGGCCTGTTCTAAAAATAGCTCAAATAGCAGCACTTACCAGTGAGCTGCCTCTATTTTTTTTAATTTTATTTATTTACTAGCAAGCTGGTCTCGCTTTGCCCGACATTTTTAATTCTAAGAGAGACAAAACTCAAATAGAATTTGAAAATCCAAGAAAATATTTTAAAGACTTGGTCTTCACTTGTTTAAATAAATTCTTTTTTTTTTTTTTACTTTGCTTCTTATAACTTTCAGAAAGACAATTTTAGAGAAAAAATACAACCTTAAAAATTATTTTAGGATTTTTAAACACATATACCTTTTTGCCTTTTAAATTAATCCCTCTTCTTTCCTGACAATTTAAATCAATGTTCAAGTAAATTAATTTTTTTTATTGTAAAGAATAATAAATACATTTTAATTTAATTCTTCATTTTAGCTTCTGTTTTTTCGACGAAGAATATTTGTGAAATATTTCTTCAAACTTATAATGATTAAAATTCAAAAAAATTATTCCGGCAAATCTAGAAAATCTGTAGAATCAAATTTAAGTCTTATTTAAAAGTCTTTTGAATTTCTTTTAAAAATTTTTGTTCTGGAGAATCTAAAAGAAATAATGATTTGTCTTTGTTAGAAACATAGCTTGGTCCAATTTGTTATATATTCTAACAAAGTGTAGATTGGATTTTAACCTATTTAAAACATCTCATCAAAATTCTAAAATTAATCTTAATCAGGAAAAATTACTAATGGTGTTCCATAAATTCTTTTTTAAAGTTTTTCTCTTCTTTTTTTCGGTTGAATTTTGAATTTTAAAGAGTCGAAATTGAAGATAAACTGTTTCAAAATGTAATTATAATTTTTTTTCGTGTTTTCTCCTCTTTTAAACCGTTCAATTAAGTGTAAATATCATTAATTATTAATAATAACATAGAGTTAAAGGTAAATTGAGCAAATTGGCTATTTCTGGCAATTTATTTAAGTGTGTATCAAACTGGTAGCCCTTCGCATTAATCAGTACCCAAGAAGTAGCTCTTGGTTTCAAAAAGGTTGGTGACCCCTGAGGTAGGCTATCAAAAGACAAGAGATCAACAAGGCCTCAACATGGCAGTAGTGGAACAATTGTCAAATAGAATACCAATACTAAAAATAAATAAACTTTTTAAATAAAGCAGCCTACCAGGAAAAATAAAATTATGGTACCAAGTACTCAAGTATAAAACCCACCATCTAAACAGAACAATAATTCTGTCACTTAAATAAAATAAAGGCTACAGTACTCCAAGTTTTAAATAAAGAAGCATACAGGAAAAATAAAATTATGGTACCAAGTACTCTATAAAACCATCAAAACAATAATACTGCAGCAAACGCAACCCCAGTAGTATTTTAATCTAAATTATGCAAATAACAGCCCATGGGCGGCTATTTGGACATAGGCGGTTATTAGGAAGAGGCGGTTAATTCACAAAATGGGGTCAGACTATTAGGACATGGGCGGTTATTTGCACAAGGGCGTTTATTTGGTAATATACGGTATGTACAAACCCCGTTTCCATATGAGTTGGGAAATTGTGTTAGATGTAAATATAAACGGAATACAATGATTTGCAAATCATTTTCAAGCCATATTCAGTTGAATATGCTACAAAGACATCATATTTGATGTTCAAACTGATAAACTTTTTTTTTTTTTTTTTTTTTGCAAATAATCATTAACTTTAGAATTTGATGCCAGCAACACGTGACAAAGAAGTTGGGAAAGGTGGCAATAAATACTGATAAAGTTGAGTAATGCTCATCAAACACTTATTTGGAACATCCCACAGGTGAACGGGCAAATTGGGAACAGGTGGGTGCCATGATTGGGTATACAAGTAGATTCCATGAAATGCTCAGTCATTCACAAACAAGGATGGGGCGAGGGTCACCACTTTGTCAACAAATGCCTGAGCAAATTGTTGAACAGTTTAAGAAAAACCTTTCTCAACCAGCTATTGCAAGGAATTTAGGGATTTCACCATCTATGGTCCGTAATATCGTCAAAGGGTTCAGAGAATCTGGAGAAATCACTGCACGTAAGCAGCTAAGCCCGTGACCTTCCATCCCTCAGGCTGTACTGCATCAACAAGCGACATCAGTGTGTAAAGGATATCACTACATGGGCTCAGGAACACTTCAGAAACCCACTGTCAGTAACTACAGTTGGTCGCTACATCTGTAAGTGCAAGTTAAAACTCTCCTATGCAAGGCGAAAACCGTTTATCAACAACACCCAGAAACGCTGTCGGCTTGGCTGGGCCTGAGCTCATCTAAGATGGACACAGTGTAAAAGTGGTTTGTGGTCTGACGAGATCACGTTTCAAATTATTTTGAAAAACTGTGGACGTCGTGTCCTCCGGACCAAAGAGG
Source organism: Entelurus aequoreus (assembly GCF_033978785.1). NCBI lineage: Eukaryota > Metazoa > Chordata > Actinopteri > Syngnathiformes > Syngnathidae > Entelurus > Entelurus aequoreus. Next base: position 66,868,433 of record NC_084739.1, read on the forward strand.
ACAAGAACCATCTGGACTGTTCTAGGCGCAAAGTTGAAAAGCCAGCATCTGTGCTGGTATGGGGGTGTATTAGTGGCCAAGGCATAGGTAACTTACACATCTGTGAAGGCACCATTAATGCCGAAAGGTACATACAGCTTTCGGAGCAACATCCAAGCAATGTTATCATGGCCGCCCCTGCTTATTTCAGCAAGACAATGCCAAGATTTGAAAGAAAAAAAAGACGTTTCTCAGTTCGAACATTAAATATCTTGTCTTTGCAGTCTATTCAATTGAATATAAGTCGACAAGGACTTGCAAATCATTATATTCTGTATTGTTTACGAATTACACAACGTGCCAACTTTTGTACATAATTTCTGAATGTTACCTTTTTTCACTTTAAAGCCAGTGGTCTCTAAAAAGCACTTTGCACATGTAAATCTGTTACAGACTTGCAGCAGTTTCCCCTGCAAAACACTGAGCTTTTAAGAGAGTGGCATTGGATTTTTGTTTTCTAATTTCCTTTTGCTGATTATTACCTTTAGTACAACATGCATGAACGAACGTACCAAGGCTGCAAGCGGAGGCAAAATGGCTCGGCAGTGGAGATAAATCAATAGGACTGGAGGGCATTGGGAAAATTAAATTCCTATAATGGCCCTGACGGCGTCTGTCTAATTGGAGTCAAACACTGAGTGAATGGCAAAAAGGACACGCAGAGTTCTATTCACATCTCATTTTTCACCTTCTCTCTCTCTCGGGTTAGACAAAAAGGATTTTTTTCCCCTCTCCCTGCACCTCGACGTGAACGAGCCAAAAACTAAATGAAAACAGGCGCTGGGGAACAGGTGTGTTGGAGGAAGCCATTATGAGGATTTTTGATGGAAGTTATCAGAAAATAGGGGAATACAAGCCCAGTCCCCACCAGCGGAAGCGGACCTTGTGTCGAAAATGATGACCTTGCAGCGCCAAAAAAAAAAAAAAAAGACAAAGTGATATTTTGAAGCGGGTACCTGAGTGAAAACGTATTCGTCCTGCACGACCAAGGAGTTGGTGTCCACGTGGCCCGGGAAGAGGTACTGTCTGTTGGCCTCCGTGCACCTCTGCACTCTGCACCTCACGTACTGAGCACCTGGGACCGAGGCAAAGGAAATCAGTCAGAAGGAAAAAAAATGACCGACATTTAGCCAGAAGCGCCACTGGAGACGCTATGCAAAATGTAAAGGACCGTGCTAAACGTGCTTGGGGTTCATCACAGCTTTACGAGACGGCTGCAGAATGTGGGAAATACTATGGCACTTTCTTTAAAATGGACTAAATAAGTCATCCAGGCCACTAGGGACGCCCCAATGCATTATTTACTCAACGACGGACAACAGATTTGGCAAAAGTACGAACCTTACATAGGCAAAAACGGACAAATAGGGTGTCATAATATTGTATTGAACCTAGGGTTGTTCCGATACCAATATTTTGGTACCGGTACCAAAATGTATTTTAATACTTTTCTAAATAAAGGAACCACAAAAAAATTTCATTATTGTCTTTATTTGGACAAAAAAATCTTAGTGTACATGAAACATATGTTTATTATTGTAATTTAGTCCTTAAATAAAATAGTGAACATACTAGACAACTTGTCTTTTAGTAGTAAGTAAACAAACAAAAGCTCCTAATTTGACGTATGCAGTAACATATTGTGTCATTTATACACCTATTATTTTGTCAACAGTATAAAGGACAAACTGTAAAAAATGATTATTAATCTACTTGTTCATTTGTTGTTAATATCTGCTTATTTTCTGTTTTAACATGTTCTATCTACACTTCTGTTAAAATGTAATAATCACTTATTCTTCTCTTCTTTGATACTTGACATTAGTTCTGGATGATACCACACATTTAGGTATGGATCCGATACCAAGTAGTTACAGGATCATACATTGGTCATATTCAAAGTCCTCATGTGGCCAGGGATGTATTTCCCGAGTTTATAAACATAATATGAATTTTAAAAAAAACAAATTTTTTTGTGATGATAAAACATATCGATGTAATCATAGTAGTATCGACTAGATACGCTCTTGTACTTGGTATCATTACAGTGGATGTCAAGGGTAGATCCACCCATGGCATTGTATCCTCCTACGGCAGGGGTCCCCAAAATCCGGGCCGCGGGCAGTCCCAAATTAAAGGAAGAAATTAAATAAATAAGTAATTATTATTATTATTATTTTTTTTTAAACTGTTTTTTCAAATACATTTTCTACCGCTTGTTACTCTCGCGGTCTCCTAGCCGCCCGGGCAAATCATATTGTCTAAAAAGGCATCTGTGTACTCTAACCGTCTACAGGAACGGTTCAGCTCCAATGACTCTGCAGCCGTGTGGAAAGGACTAAGGGCGCTTACGAACTATAACCCCAAAGCCCCCCAGGCCCTGAATGACCGCACTCTCGCTCAGGGCCTCAACACACGAACGGCCTTCAGCTCATCAAAGCTCTGCGTCCCCTCCCCCAACCCCCACCACCACCAACTCTCCAGCACTTCATTAAAGGACTTGTCATCCCCGTCTCCATTGTGGACTCCATCCGTTTCGTGGGCACCACCATCACCCAGAACCTCAAGTGGGAGCCGACCATCAGTTCCCTCATCAAGAAGGCCCAACAGAGGATGTACTTCCTGCGGCAGCTGAAGAAACTTAAGGTGCCGACCGAGATGCCGGTGCAGTTCTACTCAGCCATCATCGAGTCCATCCTCACCTCCTCCATCACCGTGTGGTTCCATGACGCCGCAGTCCGGGACAAGAATCGACTGCAGCGCATTGTACGTGCTGCTGAGAATGCTATTGGCTGTTCTCCTTCAGGACCAGGAGGCGTGTGGGTCGGATCACAGCTGACTCTTCTCACCCTGGACACAAACTATTCTCCCCTCTCCCCTCAAGCAGGAGACTACAGTCCATTCAGACCCACACCTCCCGCCACCTGAACAGTTTTTTCCCCTCGGCCATCAGGCACATGAACAATAACAAGACCTGATAGCTCAGTTACAGCTCATGTTATTCTATTCTGTGTTATATGTGTTTTATGTTGCACGATTGCACCAAGTAAAATTCCTAGTTTGTGAACCCGTTCTCAAACAATGGCAATAAAAACTATTCTGATTCTGAAAGGAGGGAAATATCAGAAGAAAGGACAAGGAAAACCGGGTATGGACAGAGAGAAAACTATCTACATTCCTACTCTCACCTATGGTCATGAAGTGTGGGTCATGACCGAAAGAATACGATCGCGGATACAAGCGGCCGAAATGAGTTTCCTCAGAAGGGTGGCTGGCATCTACCTTAGAGATAGGGTGAGAAGTTCAGTCACCCGAGAGAGACTCGGAGTAGAGCCGCTGCTCCTTCGCTTGGAAAGGAGCCAGCTTAGGTGGTTCGGGCATCTCGTGCGGATGCCTCACGAGCGTCTCCCTAGGGAGATCCTCGTTGCACGTCCCACTGGGAGGAGACCCCGCGGCAGGCCAAGGACCAGATGGGGGGATTACATCTCCTCTCTGGCCTGGGAACGCTTCGGGATTCCCCAGGAGGAAGTTGCTAATGTTGCTCTGGAGAGGGAAGTCTGGGGGTCTCTGCTAGAGCTGTTGTCCCCGCGACCCGATTCCGGATAAGCGGTTGAAGATGGATGGATGGATGGATTGATGGATGGATGGATGGCAGCCCATCCAGAGGGCGCTTAAAGTCAGCTGACACGCCATATTTCAACAGTGTCATGTGTGACGTGGGTTACGCTGGAATTGCTTTTGCGACATCCAGTGGACACATTTAGAACAGCAGTTTCTGTCCTTCAAAAACCGCACCTCATTTGCTAAAACCTACATTTGACACCCCTTCTCTATATCAAAAAAATTCTCCAAACCTTGAAATATGTTCTTTAAACGCTCGATACAATTAAAAGACTTTGCGGCGTCTCACACCACAAACACATTAGAGCCACGCATGGATTGCAATTCTCTCTCCAATGAAGAAACAGCTTGTGATTGGGATATTGGAGTAGCGGCAGTCTCTCTGCCGCACTGTTGTGACGAAACAAGAGCTGAGCCAGAAGGCAAAGGTCTCGGTCTACCGAGCTATCTACATTCCTACTCTCACCTATGGTCATGAAGTGTGGGTCATGACCGAAAGAATACGATCGCGGATACAAGCGGCCGAAATGAGTTTCCTCAGAAGGGTGGCTGGCATCTACCTTAGGGATAGGGTGAGAAGTTCAGTCACCCGAGAGAGACTCGGAGTAGAGCCGCTGCTCCTTCGCTTGGAAAGGAGCCAGCTTAGGTGGTTCGGGCATCTCATGCGGATGCCTCAAGAGCGTCTCCCTAAGGAGGTCCTCGTTGCACGTCCCACTGGGAGGAGGCCCCGCGGCAGGCCAAGGACCAGATGGGGGGATTACATCTCCTCTCTGGCCTGGGAACGCTTCGGGATTCCCCAGGAGGAAGTTGCTAATGTTGCTCTGGAGAGGGAAGTCTGGGGGTCTCTGCTGGAGCTGTTGTCCCCGCGACCCGATTCCGGATAAGCGGTTGAAGATGGATGGATGGATGGATGGATGGCAGCCCATCCAGAGGGCGTTTAAAGTCAGCTGACACGCCATCTTTCAACAGTGTCATGTCTGACGTGGGTTACGCTTTAATTGGTTTTGCGACAGCCAGTGGACACATTTAGAACAGTAGTTTCTTTCCTTCAAAAACCGCACCTTATTTGCTCAAACCTACATTTGACACCCCTTCTCTATATCCAAAACATTATCAAAACCTTGAAATATGTTCTTTAAACGCTCGATACAATTAAAAGACTTTGCGGCGTCTCACACCACAAACACATTAGAGCCACGTGTGGATTGCAAATCTCTCTCCAGTGAAGAAACAGCTTGTGATTGGGATATTGGAGTAGAGGCGGTCTCTCTGCTGCACTGTTGTGACGAAACGAGAGCTGAGCCAGAAGGCAAAGCTCTCGGTCTACCGAGCTGGTCATGAATTGTGGGTCATGATCAAAAGAATAAGATCGCGGATACAAGGGGCCGAATTGAGTTTCCTCAGAAGGGTGGCTGGCATCTCCCTTAGAGATAGGGTGAGAAGTTCAGTCACCCGAGAGACACTTAGAGTAGAGCCGCTGCTCCTTCGCTTGGAAAGGAGCCAGCTTAGGTGGTTCGGGCATCACGTGCGGATGCCTCACGAGCGTCTCTCTAAGGAAGTCCTCGTTGCACGTCCCACTGGGAGGAGACCCCGCGGCAGGCCAAGGACCAGATGGGGGGATTATATCTCCTCTCTGGCCTGGGAACGCTTCGGGATTCCCCAGGAGGAAGTTGCTAATGTTGCTCTGGAGAGGGAAGTCTGGGGGTCTCTGATAGAGCTGTTGTCCCCGCGACCCGATTCCGGATAAGCGGTTGAAGATGGATGGATGGATGGATGGATGGCAGCCCATCCAGAGGGCGCTTAAAGTCAGCTGACACGCCATCTTTCAACAGTGTCATGTGTGACGTGGGTTACGCTTTAATTGCTTTTGCGACATCCAGTGGACACATTTAGAACAGCAGTTTCTTTCCTTCAAAAACCGCACCTCATTTGCTAAAACCTACATTTGACACCCCTTCTCTATATCAAAAACATTCTCCAAACCTTGAAATATGTTCCTTAAACGCTCGATACAATTAAAAGACTTTGCGGCGTCTCACACCACAAACACGTTAGAGCCACGTGTGGATTGCAATTCTCTCTCCAATGAAGAAACAGCTTGTGATTGGGATATTGGAGTAGCGGCAGTCTCTCTGCCGCACTGTTGTGACGAAACAAGAGCTGAGCCAGAAGGCAAAGGTCTCGGTCTACCGAGCTATCTACATTCCTACTCTCACCTATGGTCATGAAGTGTGGGTCATGACCGAAAGAATACGATCGCGGATACAAGCGGCCGAAATGAGTTTCCTCAGAAGGGTGGCTGGCATCTACCTTAGAGATACGGTGAGAAGTTCAGTCACCCGAGAGAGACTCGGAGTAGAGCCGCTGCTCCTTCGCTTGGAAAGGAGCCAGCTTAGGTGGTTCGGGCATTTCGTGCGGATGCCTCACGAGCGTCTCCCTAAGGATGTCCTCGTTGCACGTCCCACTGGGAGGAGGCCCCGCGGCAGGCCAAGGACCAGATGGGGGGATTACATCTCCTCTCTGGCCTGGGAACGCTTCGGGATTCCCCAGGAGGAAGTTGCTAATGTTGCTCTGGAGAGGGAAGTCTGGGGGTCTCTGCTGGAGCTGTTGTCCCCGCGACCCGATTCTGGATAAGCGGTTGAAGATGGATGGATGGCAGCCCATCCAGAGGGCGTTTAAAGTCAGCTGACACGCCATCTTTCAACAGTGTCATGTCTGACGTGGGTTACGCTTTAATTGCTTTTGCGACAGCCAGTGGACACATTTAAAACAGCAGTTTCTTTCCTTCAAAAACCGCACCTTATTTGCTCAAACCTACATTTGACACCCCTTCTCTATATCCAAAACATTATCAAAACCTTGAAATATGTTCTTTAAACGCTCGATACAATTAAAAGACTTTGCGGCGTCTCACACCACAAACACATTAGAGCCACGTGTGGATTGCAAATCTCTCTCCAGTGAAGAAACAGCTTGTGATTGGGATATTGGAGTAGAGGCGGTCTCTCTGCTGCACTGTTGTGACGAAACGAGAGCTGAGCCAGAAGGCAAAGCTCTCGGTCTACCGAGCTATCTACATTCCTACTCTCACCTATGGTCATGAAGTGTGGGTCATGATCAAAAGAATAAGATCGCGGATACAAGGGGCCGAATTGAGTTTCCTCAGAAGGGTGGCTGGCATCTCCCTTAGGGATAGGGTGAGAAGTTCAGTCACCCGAGAGAGACTCGGAGTAGAGCCGCTGCTCCTTCGCTTGGAAAGGAACCAGCTTAGGTGGTTCGGGCATCTCGTGCGGATGCCTCACGAGCGTCTCTCTAAGGAGGTCCTCGTTGCACGTCCCACTGGGAGGAGGCCCCGCGGCAGGCCAAGGACCAGATGGGGGGATTACATCTCCTCTCTGGCCTGGGAACGCTTCGGGATTCCCCAGGAGGAAGTTGCTAATGTTGCTCTGGAGAGGGAAGTCTGGGGGTCTCTGATAGAGCTGTTGTCCCCGCGACCCGATTCCGGATAAGCGGTTGAAGATGTATGGATGGATGGATGGATGGCAGCCCATCCAGAGGGCGCTTAAAGTCAGCTGACATGCCATATTTCAACAGTGTCATGTGTGACGTGGGTTACGCTGGAATTGCTTTTGCGACATCCAGTGGACACATTTAGAACAGCAGTTTCTTTCATTCAAAAACCGCAGCTCATTTGCTCAAACCTACGTTTGACACCCCTTCTCTATATCAAAAACATTCTCCAAACCTTGAAATATGTTCCTTAAACGCTCGATACAATTAAAAGACTTTGCGGCGTCTCACACCACAAACACGTTAGAGCCACGCGTGGATTGCAAATCTCTCTCCAATGAAGAAAAAGCGTGTGATTGCATTGACCGCAACGTTGGAGGAGCGTGCGGCTTCAAAGGGCGGCACATGGGGGACGCATTAAGTAGAAGAAACATCCATCAACGCCCTAAAACCCTCGCCATTTTGCCGGCCGCACCTACTCTGCTTCACCGCACCTGAGAGACCAATCTGAGGAGCTCGTCTTGCCCGCCGCCTCACTCTAAACGAGAGGCAAGGGGTTCTCGGGCGCACTCACGGCCTTTTGCGATGCGCGTCTCCATGTGGACTACGTCCGGCTCTCTGTCCAGCCCCATCACGGCCCTGGGAGGAAGAAGACAAGATGGATTATCGCGGTGCAGGACAGTTAAATCTCCATTCACTCCAGCACCCAGGGAACAAGCAGCGGTTTAGATAAGCAGTTGTATAAAATGACAGGCGGCCGCCACATTGTTTGGTGTAATGTGCAAGAAGACAGGCTTTTTTTTTACGCACTTGGACGAAATTGTCTTTTCAGACAGTGGCATTTGCGACAACAAAAGGCTGGCATCGATATTCAGGGGCGAGCGCTGGAGACAACTAAATGACAGCGACAACAGAAACAGCATGACATGTTTGTTGCCGTCGGAGAGTGAAAAATATTCCTTTCAGCCGACGCGACGCCAATCAAACCCTCAGAATGTCCTGAAAATTCACTCGCATTGTAGTGAAAAAGAACGTCCAATTACCAAAAAACGCTGTGAAAATGTCAATTCTGTATGTTCATTTTTCACTTCATTCCACAGAAAAAGATGATGTTAAACTACAGCCATTCTGTTCAAAATATGAATATATTTTGTGACGCACACTCAGGAGATCTGGGTTCAAATCTCTGGGTCTTCCTCCCACATTCCAAAAATAGGCATGTTAGGTTAATTGGAGACTCCAGGGGCCTGATGTACCAAGATCCAAATACCACATGCAAACTGTACAATGGTGTGTAATATTAGTGCAGTGGTTCTTAACCTTGTTGGAGGTACCGAACCGCACCAGTTTCATATGCGCACTCACCGAAACCTTCTTTAGTGAAAAATAAAATGTTTTTTTTTTTCAAATTCAAGACAAAGTTATATAATAATAATAATAATAATAATAATAAATTGTATTTGTAAAAAGCACTTTAAATTGAGTAAAAAACCTCAAAGTCCTAAAGTGTATTAAAATAAATAAAATAAAATAAAATAAATAAATAAAAAGATTTTAAAAAAAATAAATGAATAAAAACTATAACAGCCAAATAGCTAAAACTAGTATGCATATATCTAAAAAAAAAAGGGGGGCTTTAAAAAAAAAAGGGTTTTTAAGCCTTTTTTAAAAGCATCCACAGTCTGTGGTACCCTCAGGTGGTCAGGGAGAGCGTTCCACAGACTGGGAGCGGCGGAGCAGAAAGCCCGGTCTCCCATTGTTCGTAGCTTAGTCCTCTGAGGTTGGAGGAGGTTAGCCTGTCCGGAGCGGAGGTGTCGTGTGGAGGATTTGGGGGTGAGTAGTTCTTTGAGGTAGAGGGGGGCATTTCCACGGAGGCACTGGTGGGTTGGTAGGGAGACTTTGAATTCAATCCTATATGTTTTTGGTAATACTTTAGTATGGGGAACATATTCTAAGTAACAAAGACTTAAATTAGAGTTATGTGGACACTAGGGGAACATATTCTAAGTAACAAAGATTTAATTCAGAGTTATTTGGTTAGGGTTAGGGTTAGAGGGTTAGGGCCAGGGTTAGAGGGTTAGGGTTATAATAAGGCCATGCAGAATAAGGCATTAATAAGTACTTAATAATGACTAGTTAAGAGACAATATGTTACTTATTTGCATGTTAATAAGCAACTAATTAATGGTGAATATGTTCCCCATACTAAAGTGTTACCATGTTTTTTTACTGGTGCACAAACATTTTTATTTACACGATGAGTCGGGTGTGTCTTGACCTCCGCCGAACCCCTGAGCCCGACTCACCGAACCCCTAGGGTTCCATCGAACCCAGGTTAAGAACCACCGTATTAGTAGTAATGTTGCGTGTGATCTACGAAGACTGTGTGTACAATTAATAACTGGTGCAAACCGCCCTATTTGAGCGAGGTTTTTGCGCGTACTAATCAAGCTATGACTGCACAACTGCCCGTTTGCACGTCCTTTCTAAACATACGAAATGTAGATGCAAAATAGCAGCTGCAGAACAATTGCAATGCAAGCAGCCCATATTATTACTGCTCATACTTCAGACTTTATTATTCTTGTTCCGCACGTTTCTCTTACACTTAATACGAGACAAACCGGCCAACGAACCCCCACATATGTTATACCCTCGGAAAGGTCTCACTTGCGCCTACGGCGGTACTTTAAAGTGGGAACATTTCGTGTTACCATGGCGACGCTATTCACGAATTTAAAAAAAAAAAGGGCCAATTGAATGGGTACACTCCTTTTAATTGACGATTAATCTGAGACATTCTTTCACGTAAACTCGGTGCTTAAACGTCTCATTTTGTTCACGCACTTGTCTACTTTAATCCCGGCTAAAAAAGTTTTGACGTCCAATTTTTTGGTTTTGGCAGGATTGCAATCGGAGTGCCTTAGCTTGCTAGCATGCTAACATTAGCATGCTAACTTTTTGCGCTACTTTTGCAACCGTTTTACACCAGAGTTATAACTTGGTATGTGACATTTGTTGCCTGTTAGCATGCAAACGATAGCAGACTGGCAAGCTAATTTAAGCATGCTAAGATTTTCGTCTAATTTTAAACGTTTTTTCTCTATTTCCGCAGCCGTACACCTTTGAGTCATATAACTTGGTATATGAAACATGCAAACTGTTATCACGCCAACGTTTTTACCCATGCTAAACGTTAGCATTTTATTGTGCTCATGCTAACGTTTTTTTGGCTAGGTGTGTAGCTCATTTTGTACGGTTAAGTTAAAAGTTAAAGTACCAATGATTGCCTCACACACACACTAGGTGTGGCGAAATTATTCTCTGCATTTGACCCATCACCCTTGATCACCCCCTGGGAGGTGAGGGGAGCAGTGAGCAGCAGCAGTAGTGGCCGCGCCCGGGAATAATTTTTGGTGATTCAACCCCCAATTCCAACCCTTGATGCTGAGTGCCAAGCAGGGAGGTAATGGGTCCCATTTTTATAGTCTTTGGTATGACTCGGCCGGGGTTTGAACTCACAACCTACCGATCTCAGACCTAAAACTCTCAGATTCAGACACTCTGCACCATCTTAAAAGTACGGCAGCTTCCTGGGACCCCCGGCCAGAGGGCCAGGGCACAGATAACCGACCCATCAAAATTTCCACAGGAATTTTCTGGTTACTGTTATTATTAATGGTTTCTCAAAGAGCCAATTTTTGTCACGAGCTACAAATGTGTTTTTGCTTTTTGTCTATTGTTTCCATGATGGACTCATAATAGACATGATAAAGACGAACGTTTTAAAAAGTGAAATTGTGTTCAAAAGGAAACGGTGTGTGCGTTGGTACCAGTAGAATCGACCCAGCATCACGTTGTCGTGCACCAGCTGCCACTTCTTCCCAAAGTCCGTG
>NC_084739.1:66884498-66892231 GCF_033978785.1 Entelurus aequoreus
CTATCAAAGTGTACCAACTTGTGGGAATACATCCTCATCCTTCTACTATCCAGGTGAGAGACATGATTTATGATCTACACTAAAGTTTTTTACGAGCAAGGAAGTCGATCGTGTCAACTTTGGCACGTCGTCGCTATAAATAGTTTGTCTGCGTTAGCACTTATAATAACAATATCACTAAGTCACGATATGTAAATGTGGCGCTTTTTGAGTGGTTATTGATCGTTTTTTATGGGCGGAACAGAAGACCTTGCATTGGCTCCGCTGTCAGCCGGCTTGTATTTACGTTTATTTACGAGTTAGAATTCATTAAAAAAAAAAAAAAATCCAACCGTTGCATGTCTTTTATATTGATTGTGAATGATTCCAAAACAAGTGTGGTTCCCCTTTAAGTTATTGTGTACTATTGACTTAATACTACTAATAAAAGAGAATAAGGAACTTGTTTATACATTGTGTGGATACTGTTAAACTGGCAACAGCGTTTACCACAAATAAAGGGAATAATGCACACGTGATCGGTATTGGTATCGGCCAATCTCATTTATGAATTAAATTTAATCCTGATCAGATCATCCCTACTGATTAGCTTTATTAAGAAGTGATGACGCACATAGCAACTCGCCTGGCCGAGACAGCGAGCTAATTTTTAGCGCTAACAGCTAATCGGTCTGAATATTCCAGGAAATGTTGTAATTACAAAGCCAGACATAAATAGATTCTTTGGCATGTTGCGTGTGCAAACATATCCACACATTTCTCCCTTCCATGTGAATGCGCCCACGACAAGGGCAAATGTGTGTGTCGCTGCCACCGAGCCGGTCCCACACTCTGCGTTCCACCTGAGTGCCCGCAAATATAATTCCTCCACATAATTGGATAGATCGCCGCTGTCTGCTATCGTCGCCGGCGCGTTAATCCGAAGTGTCCCATTTGCTGTCGACGTTGTTTTTCAAAGACTCACCCCCCCCCCCACCCCCCAAACACATTTGTGCCTAAGTGCTGCTTTCAGTCGCCGCCTGCACAAAAACAACAAAGAAAAATGCTCTTAAGCGACGTTACTGCACGGCTGAAGTTGATATGGCAGACAACACGAGAGGATTTGTTTGAGTCGCCACGTCGATCTGCCCCGCCGAGCTATTGTGGCCATAAATCATGTTGGGTTTTTATCCCAGAAATCATGCATGTCCACTTCTTTTCATTACATATCTGATGTTTTTTCCTCTCCCCCTCCCCCGCCATACCTGCACTGGGCGCCTGAACGCGCCACCTGAGGCGCTCTCTAATTGACTTACGCTGTTAAGCAGACACTTCCATGATGGAAGACCTTCCCTACCCTATGTGGGATTTCAAAACGTGTCAAGTCGGGTGTAAATCTTGCCGGTGCCTCTGGTGGAACAGATATTCATTTAAAGCTCTACGCCGGCTGGACCGGTGGACAATGTTCCCTCTGGTTTTTCATGTGTTTGAGCAAACGCAAAAACTCACTGTGGTCCAGCATCTCACCTGTCCCGAACCTGACCTAATAAGTTCAATATTTTATTATACTCTAGCCTTTAAATACACCCACCTTTTAGCCCAGTTGATTTGCCGTTTCTTTTCTGCTCTGCCCCCCTCTCCCTCATGGAGGGAGGGCGGGGGGGGCACAGGTTCGGTGCCCACGGATGAAGCGCTGGCTGTCCAAAGTCGGGACCCGGGGTGGACCGCTCGCCTGTGCATCGGTTGGGGACGTCTCTGCGCTGCTGACCTGTCTCCGCTCGGGATGGTCTCCTGCTGGCCCCACTATGGACTGGACTCTCACTATTATGTTAGATCCAGTATGGACTGGACTCTCACTATTATGTTAGATCCACTATGGACTGGACTCTCACTATTATGTTAGATCCACTACGGACTGGACTCTCTCACTATTATGTTAGATCCACTATGGACTGGACTCTCACTATTATGTTAGATCCACTATGGACTGGACTCACACTATTATGTTAGATCCACTTTGGAATGGACTCTCACTATTATGTAAGATCCACTATGGACTGGACTCTCACTATTATGTTAGATCCACTATGGACTGGACTCTCACACTATTATGTTAGATCCACTATGGACTGGACTCTCACTATTATGTTAGATCCACTATGGACTGGACTCTCACTATTATGTTAGATCCACTATGGACTGGACTCTCACTATTATGTTAGATCCACTATGGACTGGACTCTCTCACTATTATGTTAGATCCACTATGGACTGGACTCTCACTATTATGTTAGATCCACTATGGACTGGACTCTCACTATTATGCTAGATCCACTATGGACTGGACTCTCACAATATTATGCTAGATCCACTCGACGTCCATTGCATCAGTCGCCCTTGGGGGTGGGGGTCCCCACATCTGCGGTCCTCTCCAAGGTTTCTCATTGTCCCATTGGGTTGAGTTTTTCCTTGCCCTGATGTGGGATCTGAACCGAGGATGTCGTTGTGACTTGTGCAGCCCTTTGAGACACTCGTGATTTAGGACTATATAAATAAACATTGATTGATTGATTGATTATAATTTTCATGAGATTATTTACCAATTGAAGTGACTTCCAATGAAAATAACAAAAAAAAATCCTGTTTTTCATGAGCTATGTCCCAGCGTGTCTGGGTGGGGGTCCTACTTTGGAAAGAATGTGTACCTCATCCCATTTAATTCCCCTAAAAACATTCGCATGTAGCACAATGAGATGTAAGCATGAGATAAGGTGTGCATTCCTGTAATTTCCAGAGCACAGTGTGAACAGAGTGTGGTGCAGCATCACCTTTTTAGCTTTAGCGGTGCTGTACTATCAATGGTTTCGCGCAGGGCGTCGTTAAAGTTGTTAGTGAGGTTATCAATAGAGCCCACATAATTTGGTAATAAATGATATATAAATGATAAATGGGTTATACTTGTATAGCGCTTTTCTACCTTCAAGGTACTCAAAGCGCTTTGACAGTATTTCCACATTCACCCATTCACACACACATTCACACACTGATGGCGGGAGCTGCCATGCAAGGCGCTAACCAGCAGCCATCAGGAGCAAGGGTGAAGTGTCTTGCCCAAGGACACAACGGACGTGACTAGGATGGTAGAAGGTGGGGATTGAACCGCAGTAACCAGCAATCGCTGGCACATCCACTCTACCAACTTCGCCACGCCGTCCCATTACCGAAGGCAGTAGGCCAGCAAGAGTCATCGTTGTGGCAGCATTAATGTTACGGCTGCTATAGCAGTTATTATTATTATTAGCTTGTTGACAATGAGTCAGAACTTCGAATTTTGTAAAGTAATGATCGGACATTACTTTAGTATACGGGAGTATCATAACTTTGGAGGTGGTGACACCCCTGACAAGCACTAGATCTATCATATTACCGTTGCGATGCGTGGGTTCATTTATTACCAGTTGATCTGCCGTTTCTTTTCTTTTCTTTTCTACTCTGCTCCCAACCCGGGGTGGACCGCTAGCATGTGCATCGGATGGGGACATCTCTACGCTGCTGACCCATCTCCGCTCGGGATGGTTCCTGCTGGCCCCACTATGGACTGGACTTTCGCTGATGTGTTGGACTTTCACAATATTATGTCAGACCCACTCGACATCCATTGCTTTCGGTCTCCCCTAGAGGAGGGGGGGGGGGGGGGGTGTTTACCCACATATGCGGTCCTCTCCAAGGTTTCTCATAGTCATTCACATTGACGTCCCACTGGGGTGAGTTTTCCTTGCCCGTATGTGGGCTCTGTACCGAGGATGTCGTTGTGGCTTGTACAGCCCTTTGAGACACTTGTGATTTAGGGCTATATAAATAAACATTGATTGATTGATTGATTGATTATTTGTGTAAGACCACAGCTATCAATTATAGTCTGGAGCGCCACGCACGGAGGGTCCGATGGGGTATTCATATGGTTATTAAAGTCCCCCATTATAATTATATTGTTGGCGTGTGTCACTAGATCAGCAACAAACTCTGAGAATTCACTGATAAAGTCCGAATAGGGCCCTGGGGGGCGGTAGATAACAGCAAGGTAGAGAGGCAGCGGTGTGACAGACCTCATAGTAAGCACCTCAAACGATTTACATTTATTATTTAGGTTAGGGGTAAGGTTAAAGTTTTCATTGTATATTAGTGTGACCCCCCCACCCCTTTTAAGGGGACGAGCAATATGCACATTTGTATAGTTAGGAGGAGATGCCTCATTCAGCGCAAAAAAATTGTCTGGTTTGAGCCAGGTTTCGCTGAGACCAATGACGTTTAAATTGTTGTCTCTAATGACCTTATTAACTAATAACGTTTTGGGAGACAATGATCTTATGTTTAAAAAGCCCATATTATAGGTAGTGGGCTGTTTTGAGGAGTTTTTGTTGAAATTATCCGTAGTAGCAATATTAATAATGTTGCGTTTATCATGCGTAGTGTACTTTAAATAATTTCAACCATATCTAGCAATTGATATGACGGGAATTTTCAGATTGTTTGCTTGGTGCTGCAATACACTGAACACATCATAATTTCATCCCACTGGGTTGTGAGTTTTCCCTTGCCCTTATGTGGGATCTGAACCCAGGATGTCGTTGTGGCTTGTGCAGCCCTTTGAGACACTTGTGATTTAGGGCTGTATAAATAAACATTGATTGATTGATGAGGAGAGCGCGTCGACCTGCACCCTCGTACAGTGTCACCCCCGCCGCTCTGAGGAGTGAGTTCCACGCCTCATCCTTTATTTGGGCATTCCCTGATTACATAGCTGCAGCTGCGTCTAAGGGGAGGGGTCTCATTATGCAGCAGCTGCACTGGGTCATAAACAGTTCAAAGAAAAGGTGTTTGGAGCGGTGTCGGGTTTGCCCCCTCTCTGCTTGTAGATTCCGGGTCCTGATAAGGTCCTTCCTGTGGCTTGTCCAAGATCTGAGAAACCCACGCCTCTACGGCGCATTCCGTCGCACACAGTGGAGGCTTACAAGCTGTCCCGCCTTTTGCTTGATAAGTTCACAGACAGCTTTTGTCTTCACGCAGGGCAACTTGAACTCATAGCAAACACATTGTGTGATAACTTATATACAATTATTCTGACGGATTGGATTTTATTTTGTGCGTGGCAATTGCACATGCGCGCACCTTAGAGGGAACGTTGCTGAAGGAATCGTTTTTTTCCCCCACCTTCTTTCTTCACCATGTATTCCAAAATGAAATTAATTCTCTGAGAGGGGAAAGGAGCGTAATAGAAGCTGTGCTAAAAGCCTTGATTGAGTGAATTCCTGCTTATGACCCTGACAGGCTGCACAAAAAAAACAACCCCTTTCAAAAATAATTATAATTCAATGCAATTACCGAAGTGGGAGGCACATCAATTGGCTGAGAACAAGAGCACGTATGAATGGAAACAAAAAGGTGAGAGCCAGACTTTGTCAACTTTTAGTCAGCTTTTATGGCAATACCACGTTCTGCCTCTTGAGCAGGGGCGTCAAACTCAGTTTTATTGAGGGCTACCTGCAAACATATACCGTATTTTCCGGACCATAGGGTGCACTGGATTATAAGGCGCACTGCCAATGAGCGGGTCTATTAAGGTCTATTTTCAGACAAAAGGCGCACCGGATTATAAGGCGCATTAAAGGAGTCATATTAAGATTTTTTTCTAAATGTAAGAGACTTCCTTGTGGTCTACATCAGTGGTCCCCCAACCACCGATTGGTACCGGGCCGCACAAGAAATTTAAAAAAGTAATAATAATAAAAAAATGTATAAAAACATTTTATTTTATTTTATTTTTTTGTTAAATCAACATAAAAACACAATATATAGATTATATATCAATATAGATCAATACAGTCTGCAGGGATACAGTCCGTAAGCACACATGATTGTATTTCTTTATGGAAAAAAATAAAGAAATAAACTGATGTGTAACAGATATCACCACATGGGCTCAGGAACACTCCAGAAAACCACTGTCTGTAACTACAGTTGGTCACTACTTCTGTAAGTGCAAGTTAAAACTCTACTATGCAAAGCCAAAGCCATTTATCAACAACACCCAGAAACGACGCCCGCGTCGCTGGGCCCGAGCTCATCTAAGATGGACTGATGCAAAGTGGAAAAGTGTTCTGTGGTCTGACGAGTCCACATTTCAAATTGTTTTTGGAAACTGTGGACATCGTGTCCTCCGGACCAAAGAGGAAAAGAACCATCCGGACTGTTCTAGGCGCAAAGTGTAAAAGCCAGCATGTGTGATGGTATGGGGGTGTATTAGTGGCCAAGACATGGGTAACTTACACATCTGTGAAGGCACCATTAATGCTGAAAGGTACATACAGCTTTTGGAGCAACACATGTTGCCTTCCAAGCAACGTTATCGTGGACGCCCCTGCTTATTTTAGCAAGACAATGCCATCATTCCGTAGTTAAAGAGTGTGGGTACTAGACTGGCCTGCCTGTAGTCCAGACATTGAAAATGTGCGAAGGCTAAAAATATGAGAAGGGAGACTGTTGAACAACTTAAGCTGTACATCAAGCAAGAATGAAATAATTCCACTTCAAAAATGTGGTCTCCTCAGTTCCCAAACCTTTACTGAGTGTTGTTAAAAGGAAAGGCCATGTAACACACTGGTAAAAATGCATTTTTTGCAATGTGTTGCTGCCATTCAATTCTAAGTTCATGATTATTTGCTAAATAAAAATAAAATTTGTCAGTGTGAACATGAAATATCTTGTCTTTGCAGTCTATTCAATTGAATATAAGTTGAAAAGGATTTGTTGTATTCTCTTTTTATTTACCATTTACACAACGTGACAACTTCACTGCTTTTGGGTTTTGTATCTAAGATGCTTTTGGGAGAGATGTTAGGTAAATTACACATGGTTTTTGTATTCTACAGCGTGTATATATATAATAAATATAATATATATATAAAATAAATCCTAGAGCTTTACTGCCCCCTGGTGTCTGTGCCGTCAACTCCATCTAGCAATACATAACAATGTTGCAGACATCAAATTCCAAATTGAGCTAATATTTGCAAAAAATAACAAAGTTTCTTAGTTTTGAACAAGAAATATCTTGTCTTTGGCAGTCTATTCAATTGAATATAAGTTTGAAAAGGATTTGTTGTATTCTCTTTTTATTTACCATTTACGCAACGTGACAACTTCACTGCTTTATGGCTTTTGTGATAAAAGCTGTGCAGTCCCTCTTAAAAGCAGGATTAGCTGAATTTGGGGGCATTTCTTCCTTTGGCTGCCATTGGATTGTGCGAGTGCGCCTAACGTTGCAGCTAATGAGCGCCTGGCATCCATATTTGAGCTTTTTCAATTTCCTTCCCTGAACGCTTTGAATTGTCTCCCACCAAAGCTCCGGTTTTTAATGAACACGACTGAGAGAGGAGCTCTTCAATTTGGAGGCGGAATGTCGTCTAAATGTTGTCGTTTGCCGAGGTTTCCAGGTTGCCCGGGGCGACGCGGTCACACCGGCGAGCGCGGGATTGCAAAGTTTGAACGTGCTCGACACTTCCAGTAAGTCATAAGGTTCGCCCAGAGAACAGATTGGCCTTTTTCCTCCAGCGCTGCCGGGGAGCTTCATCTCCAGCGCTTTATTAAAACATACTTCACAGTGGCCATGGTGATGGATCTTGATTCGCCATACCCTGGCGAGCAGCCGGCACGGCATAAATCATCAAGCACGCCGCACCGTCCTCCGCTGTTGT
>NC_084739.1:66897251-66909751 GCF_033978785.1 Entelurus aequoreus
CTATGGACTGGTCTCTCACAATATTATGTTAGATCCACTATGGACTGGACTCTCACTATTATGTTAGATCCACTATGGACTGGACTCTCACTATTATGTTAGATCCACAATGGACTGGACTCTCACTATTATGTTAGATCCACAATGGACTGGACTCTCACTATTATGTTAGATCCACTATGGACTGGACTCCCACTATTATGTTAGATCCACTATGGACTGGACTCTCACAATATTATGTTAGATCCACTATGGACTGGACTCTCACTATGTTAGATCCACTATGGACTGGACTCCCACTATTATGTTAGATCTACTATGGACTGGATGGACTCCCACTATTATGTTAGATGTACTATGGACTGGACTCTCACTACCATGTTAGATCCACTATGGACTGGACTCTCACTATTATGTTAGATCCACTGTGGACTGGAATCTCACTATGTTAGATTCACTATGGACTGGACTCTCACACTATTATGTTAGATCCACTATGGACTGGACTCTCACTATTATGTTAGATCCACTATGGACTGGACTCTCACACTATTATGTTAGATCCACTATGGACTGGACTCTCACTATTATGTTAGATCCACTATGGACTGGACTCTCACTATTATGTTAGATCCACTATGGACTGGTCTCTCACAATATTATGTTAGATCCACAATGGACTGGACTCTCACACTATTATGTTAGATCCACTATGGACTGGACTCCCACTATTATGTTAGATCCACTATGGGCTGGACTCTCACTATTATGTTAGATCCACTATGGACTGGACTCTCACACTATTATGTTAGATCCACTATGGACTGGACTCTCACTATTATGTTAGATCCACTAAGGACTGGACTCTCACTATTATGTTAGATCCACTATGGACTGGACTCTCACACTATTATGTTAGATCCACTATGGACTGGACTCTCACTATTATGTTAGATCCACTATGGACTGGACTCTCACTATTATGTTAGATCCACTAAGGACTGGACTCTCACTGTTATGTTAGATCCACTATGGACTGGACTCTCACTATTATGTTAGATCCACTATGGACTGGTCTCTCACAATATTATGTTAGATCCACTATGGACTGGACTCTCACTATTATGTTAGATCCACTCTCACACTATTATGTTAGATCCACTATCGACTGGACTCCCACTATTATGTTAGATCCACTATGGACTGGACTCTCACTATTATGTTAGATCCACTATGGACTGGACTCTCACACTATTATGTTAGATCCACTATGGACTGGACTCTCACTATTATGTTAGATCCACAATGGACTGGACTCTCACTATCATGTTAGATCCACTATGGACTGGACTCTCACACTATTATGTTAGATCCACTATGGACTGGACTCTCACTATTATGTTAGATACACAATGGACTGGACTCTCACTATTATGTTAGATCCACTATGGACTGGACTCCCACTATTATGTTAGATCCACTATGGACTGGACTCTCACAATATTATGTTAGATCCACTATGGACTGGACTCTCACTATGTTAGATCCACTATGGACTGGACTCCCACTATTATGTTAGATCTACTATGGACTGGATGGACTCCACTATTATGTTAGATCTACTATGGACTGGACTCTCACTATCATGTTAGATCCACTATGGACTGGACTCTCACTATTATGTTAGATCCACTATGGACTGGTCTCTCACAATATTATGTTAGATCCACTATGGACTGGACTCTCACTATTATGTTAGATCCACAATGGACTGGACTCTCACTATTATGTTAGATCCACTATGGACTGGACTCTCACTATTATGTTAGATCCACTATGGACTGGACTCTCACTATTATGTTAGATCCACTATGGACTGGACTCTCACTATTATGTTAGATCCACTATGGACTGGTCTCTCACAATATTATGTTAGATCCACTATGGACTGGACTCTCACTATTATGTTAGATCCATAATGGACTGGACTCGCACTATTATGTTAGATCCACAATGGACTGGACTCTCACTATTATGTTAGATCCACTATGGACTGGATTCCCACTATTATGTTAGATCCACTATGGACTGGACTCTCACAATATTATGTTAGATCCACTATGGACTGGACTCTCACTATGTTAGATCCACTATGGACTGGACTCCCACTATTATGTTAGATCTACTATGGACTGGATGGACTCCCACTATTATGTTAGATCTACTATGGACTGGACTCTCAGTATCATGTTAGATCCTCTATGGACTGGACTCTCACTATTATGTTAGATCCACTATGGACTGGACTCTCACAATATTATGTTAGATCCACTATGGACTGGACTCTCACTATGTTAGATCCACTATGGACTGGACTCCCACTATTATGTTAGATCTACTATGGACTGGATGGACTCCCACTATTATGTTAGATTTACTATGGACTGGACTCTCACTATCATGTTAGATCCACTATGGACTGGACTCTCACTATTATGTTAGATCCACTATGGACTGGAATCTCACTATGTTAGATCCACTATGGACTGGAATCTCACTATGTTAGATCCACTATGGACTGGACTTTCACAATATTATGTTAGATCCACTATGGACTGGACTCTCACTATTATGTTAGATCCACTCTCACACTATTATGTTAGATCCACTATCGACTGGACTCCCACTATTATGTTAGATCCACTATGGACTGGACTCTCACTATTATGTTAGATCCACTATGGACTGGACTCTCACACTATTATGTTAGATCCACTATGGACTGGACTCTCACTATTATGTTAGATCCACAATGGACTGGACTCTCACTATCATGTTAGATCCACTATGGACTGGACTCTCACACTATTATGTTAGATCCACTATGGACTGGACTCTCACTATTATGTTAGATACACAATGGACTGGACTCTCACTATTATGTTAGATCCACTATGGACTGGACTCCCACTATTATGTTAGATCCACTATGGACTGGACTCTCACAATATTATGTTAGATCCACTATGGACTGGACTCTCACTATGTTAGATCCACTATGGACTGGACTCCCACTATTATGTTAGATCTACTATGGACTGGATGGACTCCCACTATTATGTTAGATCTACTATGGACTGGACTCTCACTATCATGTTAGATCCACTATGGACTGGACTCTCACTATTATGTTAGATCCACTATGGACTGGTCTCTCACAATATTATGTTAGATCCACTATGGACTGGACTCTCACTATTATGTTAGATCCACAATGGACTGGACTCTCACTATTATGTTAGATCCACTATGGACTGGACTCTCACTATTATGTTAGATCCACTATGGACTGGACTCTCACTATTATGTTAGATCCACTATGGACTGGACTCTCACTATTATGTTAGATCCACTATGGACTGGTCTCTCACAATATTATGTTAGATCCACTATGGACTGGACTCTCACTATTATGTTAGATCCACAATGGACTGGACTCGCACTATTATGTTAGATCCACAATGGACTGGACTCTCACTATTATGTTAGATCCACTATGGACTGGATTCCCACTATTATGTTAGATCCACTATGGACTGGACTCTCACAATATTATGTTAGATCCACTATGGACTGGACTCTCACTATGTTAGATCCACTATGGACTGGACTCCCACTATTATGTTAGATCTACTATGGACTGGATGGACTCCCACTATTATGTTAGATCTACTATGGACTCGACTCTCAGTATCATGTTAGATCCTCTATGGACTGGACTCTCACTATTATGTTAGATCCACTATGGACTGGACTCTCACAATATTATGTTAGATCCACTATGGACTGGACTCTCACTATGTTAGATCCACTATGGACTGGACTCCCACTATTATGTTAGATCTACTATGGACTGGATGGACTCCCACTATTATGTTAGATTTACTATGGACTGGACTCTCACTATCATGTTAGATCCACTATGGACTGGACTCTCACTATTATGTTAGATCCACTATGGACTGGAATCTCACTATGTTAGATCCACTATGGACTGGAATCTCACTATGTTAGATCCACTATGGACTGGACTTTCACAATATTATGTCAGACCCACTCGACGTCCATTGCATCCGGTCTCCCCTAGAGGGGTTGGGAGGGGGGGGGGGGGGGGGGGGGGGGGTGTTACCCACATCTGCGGTCCTCTCCAAAGTTTCTCATAGTCATTCACATCGACGTCCCATTGGGGTTGTGAGTTTTTCCTTGCCCTCATGTGGGCTCTGTACCGCGGATGTCGTTGTTTGGCCTTGTGCAGCCCTTTGAGACACTTGTGATTTAGGGCTATATAAATAAACATTGATTGATTGATTGATTTACCTATGAATCGCATTGCACTTTGCAGCCCAGCCACGACCTCCAAAGTGGAACACAATCCGTTCCGTGACACCCGTTGACTACCGATATCAGAACGACGATATCGCAAATACCGAGTCTCCTCTCGTCCACGGGTGTGCGGTCTACAAGACGACACACAACTGAGACTGAGACTTAGACTTAAACAAACTTTATTGGTCCACGAGGGAAATAGTTCCACACCATAGCTCGGTTACCATCCATCCATCCATCCATCTTCTTCCGCTTATCCGAGGTCGGGTCTCGGGGGCAGCAGCCTAAGCAGGGAAGCCAAGACTTCCCTCTCCCCAGCCACTTCGTCCAGCTCCTCCCGGGGGATCCCAAGATTTTGTCCTGACCCGAGATCTACAAAGCGGAGAGAAAGCAGGACCTGACACCGCTCCAGGCACCTTTTCTTTGAACTGTTTATGACCGAGTGCAACAGCTGTTTATGACCACCTCCCCTTAGAAGCAGCTGCATAATGTAATGTACTGCTGTGTAACCAGAAAAGGCCCAAATAAAAGTGGAGGCGTGGAACTCTCTCCGTCGCACTTGCTTGGCGCTGTTGCTCCACTTTCACTTTCACTTCCTAAAAGTCGCCACCATCCTCTTAATATTTGCACATTTTGTAGATATATCACCGTCCACATTTTTCAACCCACTTCAACCGTTCCACCGTCCAGACAATTTGCTTAATCAGGACAAAAAAACGAAGTGTTTTTTCGAACTGGAAAAATTCCCGGTTTTCCCGAAATTCCCGGAATTCCTTAGTACAATTTCTCAATTAAAAATGTTACGACTTCAACATTTCTCGACCGATTTGAAAATTCCAACACTAACTATTTCAACTCATCCAGAACATTGAAGTATTTTACATTTTTCCAAAAAATTCCCACTTTCCCCGAAATTCTCAAATTTCCATGAAATTCCTATTGAAATTAATTGGCCATTTTTCAAACTTCCACAATTTCCACATTTTTCAACTGATTCAAACCAATTTACCTTCAACCCATTTCCCTCGTCCTGGAAATTCAAACTATCATTTTTACAAGTTCAAAATAATTCCAGGAATTCCCAGAATTCCCTTTTTTCAAACTCTTCTTTGACCTTTTTTACTAGCGACTACTCCTTCCACATTTTTCAACCCACGTCAACCGTTCCACCGTCCAGACATTCCTTTTAATCAGGAAAAAAAAAAGGTTTTTTTAACTGGAAAAATTCCCGGTTTTCCCGAAATTCCCGGAATTCCTTAATACAATTTCTCAATTAAAAATGTTACGACTTCAACATTTCTCGACCGATTTGAAAAATTCCAACACCAACCATTCCAATTCACCCAGAACATTAAAGTATTTTAAATTTTTCAAAAAATTCCCACTTTCCCCAAAATTTTCAAATTTCCATGAAATTCCTATTGAAATTAATTGGCCATTATTCAAACTTCCACAATTTCCACATTTTCAACTGATTCAAAACAATTCACCTTCAACCCATTTCCCTCATCCTGGAAATTCAAACTATCCTTTTTAAAAGTTCCAAATAATTCCAGGAATTCCCAGAATTCCCTTTTTTCAAACTCTTCTTTGACCTTTTTTACTAGCGACTACTCCTTCCACATTTTTCAACCCACGTCAACCGTTCCACCGTCCAGACATTCCTTTTAATCAGGAAATTTTTATTTTATTTTTTTAACTGGAAAAATTCCCGGTTTTCCCGAAATTCCCGGAATTCCTTAGTACAATTTTTCAATTAAAAATGTTACGACTTCAACATTTCTCGACCGATTTGAAAAATTCCAACACTAACTATTTCAACTCATCCAGAACATTGAAGTATTTTACATTTTTCCAAAAAATTCCCACTTTCCCCGAAATTCTCAAATTTCCATGAAATTCCTATTGAAATTAATTGGCCATTTTTCAAACTTACACAATTTCCACATTTTTCAACTGATTCAAACCAATTCACCTTCAACCCATTTCCCTCATCCTGGAAATTCAAACTATCATTTTTACAAGTTCAAAATAATTCCAGGAATTCCCAGAATTCCATTTTTTCAAACTCTTTTTTGACCCTTTTTTCTGGCGACTACTCCTTCCACATTTTTCAACCCACGTCAACCGTTCCACCGTCCAGACATTCCTTTTAATCAGGAAATTTTTATTTTATTTTTTTAACTGGAAAAATTCCGGTTTTCCCGAAATTCCCGGAATTCCTTAGTACAATTTTTCAATTAAAAATGTTACGACTTCAACATTTCTCGACCGATTTGAAAAATTCCAACACTAACTATTTCAACTCATCCAGAACATTGAAGTATTTTACATTTTTCCAAAAAATTCCCACTTTCCCCGAAATTCTCAAATATCCATGAAATTCCTATTGAAATTAATTGGCCATTTTTCAAACTTCCACAATTTCCAAATTTTTCAACTGATTCAAACCAATTCACCTTCAACCCATTTCCCTCGTCCTGGAAATTCAAACTATCATTTTTACAAGTTCCAAATAATTCCAGGAATTCCCATAATTCCATTTTTTCAAACTCTTTTTTGACCCTTTTTTTTGGCGACTACTCCTTCCACATTTTTCAACCCACGTCAACCGTTCCACCGTCCAGACATTCTTTTTAATCAGGAAATTTTTATTTTATTTTTTTAACTTGAAAAATTCCTGGTTTTCCCGAAATTCCCGGAATTCCTTAGTACAATTTCTCAATTAAAAATGTTACGACTTCAACATTTCTCGACCGATTTGAAAAATTCCAACACTAACTATTTCAACTCATCCAGAACATTAAAGTATTTTACATTTTTCCAAAAAATTCCCACTTTCCTGAAATTCTCAAATTTCCATGAAATTCCTATTGAAATTAATTGGCCATTTTTCAAACTTCCACAATTTCCACATTTTTCAACTGATTCAAACTGATTCACCTTCCACCCATTTCCCTCATCCTGGAAATTCAAACTATCATTTTTACAAGTTCAAAATAATTCCAGGAATTCCCAGAATTCCATTTTTTCAAACTCTTTCTTGACCCTTTTTTCTGGCGACTACTCCTTCCACATTTTTCAACCCACGTCAACCGTTCCACCGTCCAGACATTCCTTTTAATCAGGAAAAAAAAAGTGTTTTTTTTTAACTGGAAAAATTCCCGGTTTTCCCGAAATTCCCGTAATTCCTTAATACAATTTCTCAATTAAAAATGTTACGACTTCAACATTTCTCGACCGATTTGAAAAATTCCAACACCAACCATTCCAATTCACCCAGAAAATTAAAGTATTTTAAATTTTTCAAAAAATTCCCACTTTCCCCAAAATTTTCAAATTTCCATGAAATTCCTATTGAAATTAATTGGCCATTTTTCAAACTTCCACAATTTCCACATTTTTCAACTGATTCAAACAAATTCACCTTCAACCCTTTTCCCTCGTCCTGGAAATTCAAACTATCATTTTTACAAGTTCAAAATGATTCCAGGAATTCCCAGAATTCCCTTTTTTCAAACTCTTCTTTGACCTTTTTTACTAGCGACTACTCCTTCCACATTTTTCAACCCACGTCAACCGTTCCACCGTCCAGACATTCCTTTTAATCAGGAAAAAAAAAAGGTTTTTTTAACTGGAAAAATTCCCGGTTTTCCCGAAATTCCCGGAATTCCTTAATACAATTTTTCAATTAAAAATGTTACAACTTCAACATTTCTCGACCGATTTGAAAAATTCCAACACCAACCATTCCAATTCACCCAGAACATTAAAGTATTTTAAATTTTTCAAAAATTCCCACTTTCCCCAAAATTTTCAAATTTCCATGAAATTCCTATTGAAATTAATTGGCCATTTTTCAAACTTCCACAATTTCCACATTTTTCAACTGATTCAAACCAATTCACCTTCAACCCATTTACCTCGTCCTGGAAATTCAAACTATCATTTTTACAAGTTCAAAATAATTCCAGGAATTCCCAGAATTCCCTTTTTTCAAACTCTTCTTTGACCTTTTTTACTAGCGACTACTCCTTCCACATTTTTCAACCCACGTCAACCGTTCCACCGTCCAGACATTCCTTTTAATCAGGAAATTTTTATTTTATTTTTTTAACTGGAAAAATTCCCGGTTTTCCCGAAATTCCCGGAATTCCTTAGTACAATTTTTCAATTAAAAATGTTACGACTTCAACATTTCTCGACCGATTTGAAAAATTCCAACACTAACTATTTCAACTCATCCAGAACATTGAAGTATTTTACATTTTTCCAAAAAATTCCCACTTTCCCCGAAATTCTCAAATTTCCATGAAATTCCTATTGAAATTAATTGGCCATTTTTCAAACTTTCACAATTTCCACATTTTTCAACTGATTCAAACCAATTCACCTTCAACCCATTTCCCTCATCCTGGAAATTCAAACTATCATTTTTACAAGTTCAAAATAATTCCAGGAATTCCCAGAATTCCATTTTTTCAAACTCTTTTTTGACCCTTTTTTCTGGCGACTACTCCTTCCACATTTTTCAACCCACGTCAACCGTTCCACCGTCCAGACATTCCTTTTAATCAGGAAATTTTTATTTATTTTTTTAACTGGAAAAATTCCCGGTTTTCCCGAAATTCCCGGAATTCCTTAATACAATTTCTCCATTAAAAATGTTACTACTTCAACATTTCTCTACTGATTTCTAAAAATTCCAACAACAACCATTTCAACTCATCCAGAACATAAAAGGCCTACTGAAAGCCACTACTAGCGACCACGCAGTCTGATAGTTTATATATCAATGATGAAATCTTAACATTGCAACACATACCAATACGGCCGGGTTAACTTATAAAGTGACATTTTAAATTTCCCGCGACACTTCCGGTTGAAAACGTGTAGATATGATGACGTATGCGCGTGACGTAAACAGTTGAATCAGACATCTTGGAATAGGTCCGTCGCCAGCTTAAGTCGTCTGTTTTCATCTCAAAATTCCACAGTATTCTGGACATCTGTGTTGGTGAATCTTTTGCAATTTGTTTAATGAACAATGGAGACTGCAAAGAAGAAAGTTGTAGGTGGGATCGGTGTATTAGCGGCGGACTACATTAACACAACCAGGAGGACTTTGAGGATAGCAGACGCGCTAGCCGAACGACCTCACCTTGATTTCCTCCGTCTCCGGGCCGCCGACCGCATCGGTGATCGGGTGAAGTCCTTCGTTGTACCGTCGATCGCTGGAACGCAGGTGAGTACGGGTCGTGATGAGCAGATGAGAGCTGGCGTAGGTGCAGAGCTAATGTTTTTAGCATAGCTCTGTCAAGGTTCCGTAGCTAAGTTAGCTTCAATGGCGTCGTTAGCAACAGCATTGCTAAGCTTCGCCAAGCTGGAGAGCATTAACCGTGTAGTTACATGTCTAGAGTTTGGTAGTATTGTTGATCTTCTGTCTATCCTTCCAGTCAGGGGCGTATTTGCTTTGTTTCTATATGCAGTTAAGCACGATGCTATCACGTTAGCTCAGTAGCTAAAGTGCTTCGCCGATGTATTGTTGTGGAGATAAAAGTCACTGTGAATGTCCATTTCGCGTTCTCGACTCTCATTTTCAAGAGGATATAGTATCCGAGGTGGTTTATAATACAAATCCGTGATCATCCACAATAGAAAAAGGAGAAAGTGAGGAATCCTAAGTTACGGTCAGAGCGAAAAAATATACGTCCTGCACTGCACTCTAGTCCTTCACTTTCACGTTCCTCATCCACGAATCCTTCATCCTCGCTCAAATTAACGGGGTAATCGTCGCTTTCTCGGTCCGAATCTCTCTCGCTGCTGGTGTAAACAATAGGAAAATGTGAGCAGTCCTTCCTCCGGTGTCGTCACGCTACTTCCGGTACAGGCAAGGCTTTTTTTTTTATCAGAGACCAAAAGTTGCGAACTTTATCGTCAATGTTCTCTACTAAATCCTTTCAGCAAAAATATGGCAATATCGCGAAATGATCAAGTATGACACATAGAATGGATCTGCTATCTCCGTTTGAATAAAAACAATTCATTTCAGTAGGCCTTTAAAGTATTTTACAGAGCTCGTCAGAGTGTGGTGGGAGACTGTACGAAGTTGCAGCCCAGACGTTTCTCCTCATGAGCTAAATTGAGAGGGAACTGGAGGCTTAAATTTCCTTCTCCGTTCCTTCATCTTTGTGCCGGCACGGCATCCCCGGCATTTTTACCGTAGTTCCACGAGAATGCCCGGCCGCGATCCCCGTAGTGCTAGCAAGTAGAGCGCAAACAGCTCCTCGCGTGTGTAAACAAAGGTCAACTGATCAAAACCAAACACAAAACGGCTCGAAAAGTAACAAAAACACACAAAAGCGCCCAAGAACCATAATCAGCTGTTTATGGATAAGTGATTAAAAAAAAAAGCAGGAAAAGTTGAGAAGAATACCAAAAATAAAGTAAAATGAAGGAAGTCAAAGGAGCTACTGTGCCGTGCTGCCACTCCTTCAGGTGCATCAAAAAATAGGAACAACAACAACAACAAAAAAGGTTCTGTAATTAGCGCGGGGTCAACAACATTAACAGCTGTAGCCAGGTTGCCAGATGGGAAATGACAAATTATCTCAGCAGACGCCGAAAATAATGGTGTTTTGAGGGAAAATGATCATACGTAACATATTTGACATTGCTCAGGACCATCTGCGGCAATAAATCATGTTTAGTATCACTAATATTGCAGCTTTGCACAGAAATAAACTAACAAAGGTTGTGTTTGCTCTTAGCCCAGAACAGGAAGGTGTTTACAAAATCTGTCAACTAGTGGCTTTTAATTAATACACCTTTTATGTCTTTTGGCTGGCAGCAGTTTTAATTCATTGTATTGCTAATCTTGTACTGTGCAGTATGCAGGCGACGTTTCGCTGTTCCACGCACTCAAAAACACACACATGGCGCGTTTATTTGTTCCACCTGAATAATGAAACCACACAATGTCGCTAGAAAAGTACTTCAGAGTTTTCCCTAAACTAAACCGAAGGTAGCGTCGTCTTCTGGTGTTATTGTAGAATGCACTGGTGTTTAGAGACTCTACTTCGGTCCCTGACTAAAGAGGCTGCAGTTAGCATGACGTCGCACTTGCTTGGCGCTGTTGCTCCACTTTCACTTTCACTTCTTAAAAGTCGCCACTGTCCTCTTAATATTTGCACATTTTGTAGATGGCTGTCCGCGGGTATATCTGGGATATATTAAAATGACGTCCACATCACAGACATGCTGACAACGCTCCGATCAATGGCATGCGTTTTGTTTACATTCGGTTTCGGCAGCGCGGTTTTCGGTGATCAAAGTCTTTTTTCGGTGGTCAAGTTTTCGGTACGTTAATGCACAAATAATAGGATATATATATATCAATTCATACTGTAACGAGCAGCTGGTGTTAATGTTTTATGATCATGTGGTTTGGGTTTGATGTCAGTTTTTCCCATGTTTACAAACACACCATCCATGCTGGAAAGGTGATTGGCGGAGAATGAGGAAATGTTGTTGTGTGTCCGGGGGAGCGCGGACTCACGAGACGAAAGTGTTTGCACGGGAGGTAAAACCTGTTTGAATTTGTTACCATAAGATTGGTAATAAAAGTTAAAAATAGCGTCAGACTTTGTGTGATTTCTTCTGGGGGCCAAAATATATTATATTACTTTCATTTATTTTCAAGTAAAAAAAAATAAAAATAAAAATACAATTATATATATATATATATATATATATATATATATATATATATATATATATATATATATATATATATATATATATATATATATATATATATATATATATATATATACATATATATATATATATATATATATATATATATATATATATATATATATATATATATATATATATACATATATATATATATATATATATATATATATATATATATATATATATATATATATATATATACATATATATATATATATATATATATATATATATATATATATATATATATATATATATATATATATATATATATATATATATATATATATATATATATATATATATATAATATTATATTATATTATATTATGAAAGTAATATAATATATTTTA
>NC_084739.1:66914751-66987251 GCF_033978785.1 Entelurus aequoreus
CACCCATCTACTTTTCTACACCAACATTCATCCATCTACTTTTCTACACCAACATTCATCCATCTACTTTTCTACACCAACATTCACCCATCTACTTTTCTACACCAACATTCACCCATCTACTTTTCTACACCAACATTCACCCATCTACTTTTCTACATCAACATTCACCCATCTACTTTTCTACACCAACATTCATCCATCTACTTTTCTACACCAACATTCACCCATCTACTTTTCTACACCAACATTCACCCATCTACTTTTCTACACCAACATTCACCCATCTACTTTTCTACACCAACATTCACCCATCTACTTTTCTACACCAACATTCACCCATCTACTTTTCTACACCAACATTCACCCATCTACTTTTCTACACCAACATTCATCCATCTACTTTTCTACACCAACATTCACCCATCTACTTTTCTACACCAACATTCACCCATCTACTTTTCTACACCAACATTCATCCATCTACTTTTCTACACCAACATTCACCCATCTACTTTTCTACACCAACATTCATCCATCTACTTTTCTACACCAACATTCATCCATCTACTTTTCTACACCAACATTCACCCATCTACTTTTCTACACCAACATTCACGCATCTACTTTTCTACACCAACATTCATCCATCTACTTTTCTACACCAACATTCACCCATCTACTTTTCTACACCAACATTCACCCATCTACTTTTCTACACCAACATTCATCCATCTACTTTTCTACACCAACATCCATCCATCTACTTTTCTACACCAACATTCACCCATCTACTTTCCTACACCAACATTCACCCATCTACTTCTTCTTCTTCTTCTCCAGGTTTTGGCGCGCTCTACCTTCCACAATTTTTAATCGGATCCAAACCGTTCCAACTTCAAACTGTTTAACCTATTCGGGAATCGCGGGCTTTCCCTTGACAAATTCCAAAAATTCCCAGATTTCCCAGATGTTCATGTTTTCCGGAAAATTTTCCCCCATTCAAAATAAATTGGCCATTTTTCAAACTTCCACCATTTCCACATTTTTCCACTGATTCAAACCATTCCACATTTAAACCATTTCCCTCCTTCTGGAAATGAAAACTATCATTTTTACAAGTTGAAAAAAATTCCAGGAATTCTCTTTTTTCAAACCCTTTTTTGACCCTTTTTTCTGGCGACTATTCCTTCCACATTTTTCAACTCACTTCAACCGTTCCACCGTCCAGACATTCCTCTTAATCAGGAAAAAAAACGAAGTGTTTTTTCGAACTGGAAATATTCCCGGTTTTCCCTAAACTCCCGGGATTCCTTAATACAATTTCTCAATTAAAAATGTTACAACTTCAACATTTCTCGACCGATTTGAAAAATTCCAACACCAACCATTTCAACTCCTCCAGAAAATGTAATTATTTTACATTTTTCCAAAAAAATCACGCTTTTCCCGAAATTCT
This sequence comes from Entelurus aequoreus, assembly GCF_033978785.1. NCBI lineage: Eukaryota > Metazoa > Chordata > Actinopteri > Syngnathiformes > Syngnathidae > Entelurus > Entelurus aequoreus. The sequence goes on from NC_084739.1 coordinate 66,916,211, forward strand.
CAAATTTCCATGAAATTCCCATTGAAATGAATTGGCCATTTTTCAAACTTCCACCATTTCCACATTTTTCAACCCATTAAAAACATTCCACCTTCAACACATTTCCCTCATCCTGGAAATTCAAAATATAATGTTTCCCATTCAAAAAAATTCCAGGAATTCCCAGAATTCCCTTTTTTTACCCTTTTTTCCGGCGACTTCCTTCCACATTTATTAACCCACTTCAACCATTCCACCGTCCAGACATTCCTCTTAATCAGGACAAAAAACAAAGTGGTTTTTTTTTACTGTAAAAATTCCCGTTTTTTCCGAAACTCCTGGAATTCCTTAATACAATTTCTCAATTAAAAATGTTACGACTTCAACATTTCTCGACCGATTTGAAAAATTCCAACACCAACCATTTCAACTCATCCAGAACATTAAAGTATTTTACATTTTTCCAAAAAATTCCCACTTTTCCCGAAATTCTCAAATTTCCATGAAATTCCCATTGAAGTGAATTGGCCATTTGTCAAACTTCCACCATTTCCACATTTTTCAACTGATTCAAATCATTACACCTGCAACACATTACACTCATCCTGGAAATTCAAACTATCTTTTTTTAAACTTAAAAAAATTCCAGGAATTCCCAGAATTCCCTTTTTTTAAACCCTTTTTTGACCCTTTTTTCTGGCGACTACTCCTTCCACATTTTTCAACCCACTTCAACCGTTCCACCGTCCAGACATTCCTCTTAATCAGGACAAAAAAACGAAGTGTTTTTTCGAACTGGAAAAATTCCCGGTTTTACAGAAACTCCCTGAATTCCTTAATACAATTTCTCAATTAAAAATGTTACGGCTTCAACATTTCTCGACTGATTTGAAAAATTCCAACACCAACCATTTCAACTCATCCAGAAAATTTAATTATTTTAAATGTTTCCAAAAAAATCCCGCTTTTCCCGAAATTCTGAAATTTCCATGAAATTCCCATTGAAATGAATTGGCCATTTTTCAAACTTCCACCATTTCCACATTTTTCAACCCATTCAAACCATTCCACCTTCAACACATTTCCCTCATCCTGGAAATTCAAACTATCATTTTTCCCATTCAAAAAAATTCCAAGAATTCCCAGAATTCCCTTTTTTCAAACCCTTTTTTGACCCTTTTTTCTGGCGACTACCCCTTCCACATTTTTCAACCCACTTCAACCATTCCACCATCCAGACATTCCTCTTAATCAGGACAAAAAAACAAAGTGTTTTTTTTAAACTGTAAAAATTCCCGTTTTTTCCGAAACTCCTGGAATTCCTTAATACAATTTCTCAATTAAAAATGTTACGACTTCAACATTTCTCGACCGATTTGAAAAATTCCAACACCAAATATTTCAACTCATCCAGAAAATTAAAGTATTTTAAATTTTTACAGTAAAAAACCCGCTTTTCCCGAAATTCTCAAATTTCCATTAAATTCCCATTGAAATGAATTGGCCATTTTTCAAACTTCCACCATTTCCACATTTTTCAACTGATTCAAATCATTCCACCTGCAACACATTACACTCATCCTAGAAATTCAAACTATCTTTTTTTAAACTTAAAAAAATTCCAGGAATTCCCAGAATTCCCTTTTTTCAAACCCTTTTTTGACCCTTTTTTCTGGCGACTACTCCTTCCACATTTTTCAACCCACTTCAACCGTTCCACCGTCCAGACATTCCTCTTAATCAGGAAAAAAAAACGAAGTGTTTTTTCGAACTGGAAAAATTCCCGGTTTTACCGAAACTCCCTGAATTCCTTAATACAATTTTTCAATTAAAAATGTGACGGCTTCAACATTTCTCGACTGATTTGAAAAATTCCAACACCAGCCATTTCAACTCATCCAGAAAATTTAATTATTTTAAATGTTTCCAAAAAAATCCAGCTTTTCCCGAAATTCTCAAATTTCCATGAAATTCCCATTGAAATGAATTGGCCATTTTTCAAACTTCCACCATTTCCACATTTTTCAACCCATTCAAACCATTCCACCTTCAACACATTTCCCTCATCCTGGAAATTCAAACTATCATTTTTCCCATTCAAAAAAATTCCAGGAATTCCCAGAATTCCCTTTTTTCAAACCCTTTTTTGACCCTTTTTTCTGGCGACTACCCCTTCCACATTTTTCAACCCACTTCAACCGTTCCACCGTCCAGACATTCCTCTTAATCAGGAAAAAAAAACAAAGGTAAGAAAAGTTGCTTTTGCATAATATTGTGAAACAGAACACCAGATAATATGTCTTACCTTATACACACCCCATAATAATACTCCTATGTTGAAGCACAGTACAATCCATCAAGCGGTGTGGCTTCATAGCTTACCAAAGTCCTACTAAAACATTTTTGATGGATTTTTGAGCGCCGTGTGTAATGTTCTATATTTTCAATGGAACATAGAAAATGTTGGTGTTGTTTACTTGAGTCATATTGCAGTCTACACGTATATATTATGTGTGACTGCCATCTACTGGTCACATTTGTCCTTACACCATGTACCAAGTAAAATAGCTTCGAGGTCGGTAAGCAAAACCAGAATTATTCCGGATTTATAAGTGCGCATTACAGTCCTAAAAACAACGGATGGATGAATTTAAGTCTGAATTAACGTCTTTTAGATTCCTCAGCCTTTTTTTTTTTGGTTGTAAAAGAACAACCGTCCCTGACAAAATGTCCAAGGGAGGAAGAATAAATCCAGCCTTTGCATCCATTCCCCTTAAAATCTCCGCAGAGGATGAAGATGTGCAGCGAGGGAATCGAACGTCTGAACGACGTCTCCCGCCCAACACGGGCGGCGCCTAGCAAAGTGAGCATCTTTTACGAAAAATGGCGCGATGGAAGGGAGGCCAATTAGAGCAAATTGATTGTTTGTACTTTTCCAGGCTGAAAAACAAAGCGGGGGTAAGGCGGTTCTCATCAGCACGTGTTCCCGGGGGGTAACCACGCGACCGCCGTGCGCACTCTGGCTGGAGAGGTTGCAGCCATCAATTCCCTCCATGATGGCGGAGAGTGGAGGGGGGGGGGGGGGCAAATGAAGGCGAGATAGTTGGACTTCAAATTTAGCTCCGTCGTGCAAACGGCAGGCGAGCAAACAAAGTGTGCTGCCCGCCATTACCGACATGATCGCCCGGCCTCAGAGGAAGCACACGAATGGGAAATTACCTTTAATGGGGACTAAGCTGGGTTTGTGTCCGCATACAGTGGCTCAGCGTGGTGCATTCGCAGAAGTGGGACAAAACAAAGACGCATTCGGACGCACTGTCAACGACGCCTTTTGCAGCAATGATTCAAGTAAAGGTTAAAGTACTAATGATTGTCACACGCACACTAGGTGTGGCGAAATTATTCTCTGTAAATACCTTCCATTACTACTATTAGGACACAGGTGTCAAACTCAAGGCCCACGTTTCTGGGTGTTGTTGATACATGGCTTTGGCTATGCATAGTAGAGCTCTTTAGTTAAAAGTTAAAGTTCCAATGATTGTCACACACACACACTAGGTGTGACGAAATTATTCTCTTTAAATACCTTCCATTACTACTATTAGGACACAGGTGTCGAACTCAAGGCCCACGTTTCTGGGTGTTGCTGATACATGGCTTTGGCTTTGCATAGTAGAGCTCTTTAGTTAAAAGTTAAAGTTCCAATGATTGTCACACACACACTAGGTGTGGCGAAATTATTCTCTGTAAATACCTTCCATCACTACTATTAGGACACAGGTGTCAAACTCAAGGCCCACGTTTCTGGGTGTTGTTGATACATGGCTTTGGCTTTGCATAGTAGAGCTCTTTAGTTAAAAGTTAAAGTTCCAATGATTGTCACACACACACTACGTGTGGCGAAATTATTCTCTGTAAATACCTTCCGTTACTACTATTAGGACACAGGTGTCGAACTCAAGGCCCACGTTTCTGGGTGTTGTTGATACATGGCTTTGGCTTTGCATAGTAGAGCTCTTTAGTTAAAAGTTAAAGTTCCAATGATTGTCACACGCACACTAGGTGTGGCGAAATTATTCTCTGTAAATACCTTCCATTACTACTATTAGGACACAGGTGTCGAACTCAAGGCCTACGTTTCTGGGTGTTGTTGATACATGGCTTTGACTATGCATAGTAGAGCTCTTTAGTTAAAAGTTAAAGTACCAATGATTGTCACACACACACTAGGTGTGGCAAAATTATCCTCTGCATTTGACCCGTCACCCTTGTTCACCCCCTGGGTGGTGAGGGGAGCAGTGGGCAGCAGCGGTGGCAGCGCCCAGGAATAATTTTTGGTGATTTAACCCCCAATTCCAAGCCTTGATGCTGAGTGCCAAGCAGGGAGGTAATGGCTCCCATTTTTATAGTCTTTGGTATGACTCGGCCGGGGTTTGAACTCACAACCTACCGATTTCAGGGCGGAGACTCTAACCACTAGGCCACTGAGTAGGTTTCGCCTCGTTTGTGGTCTCTTGAAGTCTCGCCGCCCTAATTTGTACACTTAGCTTGTGCAAAACCAAAGCAGACTTGAATTCAGCGAGCAAATTTAATCAGAGTTTGCACAATTCTTCACAAAATAAATATTGCCGTACAATCTTCTCGCCATCCATGGCGGTTCTACTCGTATGGATTCTTCATTAAAGGCTTAGTGGCCACATGCGTGGACAACACCTTTTAGCTCTTATTTCAAAGATGGTAAGTTTGTCACTTTATTCATTTATTTGTTGTTCATTATTCCCATTGTGTGTGTGTGTGTGTGTGTGTGTGTTTGTGTGTGTTGTTGTCTGCTGTGTCACAGTATGATGTTGCCTCTTCCTGTTTGATATCAAGTTCATATTTTCTTGTCAACAAACGGGATATTGTTTGGATGGAAAGTTTATCACTTTATTCATTGCTTTGTTGTTCATTATTCCCATCGTGTGCGTGTGTTGTTGCCTGCTGTGTCACAGTGTGACGTTGCCTCTTCCTGTTTGATATCAAGTTTATATCTTCCTGTCAACAAACGGGGTATTGTTTGGATGGTAAGTGTATCACTTTATTCATTGATTTATTGTTCATTATCCCCATCGTGTGTGTGTGCATGTTGTTGTCTGCTGTGTCACGGTGTGACGTTGCCTCTTCTTGTTTGATATCAAGTTCATATCTTCCTGTCAACAAACGGGGTATTGTTTGGATGGCAAGTTTATAACTTTATTAATTTATTTGTTGTTCATTATTCCCATTGTGTGTGTGTGTGTGTGTGTGTGTGTTGTTGTCTGCTGTGTCACAGTATGATGTTGCCTCTTCCTGTTTGATATCAAGTTCATATTTTCTTGTCAACAAACGGGATATTGTTTGGATGGAAAGTTTATCACTTTATTCATTGCTTTGTTGTTCATTATTCCCATCGTGTGCGTGTGTTGTTGCCTGCTTTGTCACAGTGTGACGTTGCCTCTTCCTGTTTGATATCAAGTTTATATCTTCCTGTCAACAAACGGGGTATTGTTTGGATGGCAAGTGTATCACTTTAGTCATTGATTTATTGTTCATTATCCCCATCGTGCGCGTGTGTTGTTGTCTGCTGTGTCACAGTGTGACGTTGCGTCTTCCTGTTTGATATCAAGTTTATATCTTCCTGTCAACAAACGGGGTATTGTTTGGATGGCAAGTTTATCTCTGTATTCATTCATTTGTGTGTTCATTATTTCCATTGTGTGCGTGTGTTGTTGCCTGCTGTGTCACAGTGTGACGTTGCCTCTTCCTGTTTGATATCAAGTTTATATCTTCCTGTCAACAAAAGGGGTATTGTTTGGATGGAAAGTTTATCACTTTATTCATTGCTTTGTTGTTCATTATTCCCATTGTGTGTGTGTGTTGTTGCCTGCTGTGTCACAGAGTGACGTTGCGTCTTCCTGTTTGATATCAAGTTCATATCTTCCTGTCAACAAACGGGGTATTATTTGGATGGCAAGTTTATCACTTTATTCATTGATTTATTGTTCATTATTCCCATTGTGTGCGTGTGTTGTTGTCTGCTGTGTCACAGTGTGACGTTGCCTCTTCCTGTTTGATATCAACTTTATATCTTCCTGTCAACAAACGGGATATTGTTTGGATGGAAAGTTCATGACTTCATTCATTGCTTTGTTGTTCATTATTCCCATTGTGTGTGTGTGTGCGTGCTGTTGTCTGCTGTGTCACGGTGTGACGTTGCCTCTTCCTGTTTGACATCAAGTTCATATCTTCTTGTCAACAAACGGGGTATTGTTTGGATGGCAAGTTTATCACTTTATTCTTTTATCTGTTGTCCATTATTCCCATTGTGTGCGTGTGTTGTTGTGTGCTTTGCACAGCGTGAAGTTTCGTCTTCCTGTTTGATATCAAGTTCATTTCTTCTTGTCAACAAACGGGGTATTGTTTGGATGGCAAGTTTATCACTTTATTCATTGATTCGTTGTTCAATACTCCCACTGTGTCCGTGTGCGTATGTGGTTGTGAACAAGGTTACGACTATGATGGAATACATTTTTCTCGATGCAAACAACTTTTTGTTGGAACATTTCGGAAACATTTAATGACAAAAATGAGCATTCTTCCCAGAGGCTTTGAGCACCTCTGCTTAGTGACGAAGCCAAAAAAAGTTATCCTTTTTTGTGTATCTGGCTCACACTTATTGGCTCATCTTTAACAAAATAGAGTGCGGCCTCATTTAGTACTGACTACTTTTTGACAACAAAGTCTTTAGTTTGGAACTTACCAGGAATGTTCCGATCAGTTTCCTGCTGCCAATCACTGGCATAAACCGTACATTTATTATGATTGAAACTAGTTCCTTATTTCCTTTTATTACATACTGTACGTCCGTTTGAGCAAAACAAAGTCAATAGTACACAATAACCAAACAAACGCAAAACTATTGTTGTCCCGATACCAATATTTTGGTACCGGTACCAAAATGTATTCCGATACTTTTCGGTAGTTTTCTAAATAAAGGGGACCACAAAAAAAGGCATTACTGTCTATACTTGAACAAAAAACCTTAGGGTACATGAAACATATGTTTATTATTGTAATTTAGTCCTTAAATAAAATAGTGAACATACTAGACAACTTGTCTTTTAGTAGTAAGTAAACAAACAAAGACTCCTAATTAGTCTGCTGACGTATGTAGTAACATATTGTGTCATTTATCTACCTATTATTTTGAGGGACAAACTGTAAAAAAGGATTATTAATCTACTTGTTCATTTACTGTTAATATCTGCTTATTTTCTGTTTTAACATGTTCTATCTACACTTCTGTTAAAATGTAATAATCACTTATTCTTCTCTTCGTTGGTACTTGACATTAGTTTTGGATGATACCACACATTTAGGTATGGATCCGATACCAAGTAGTTACAGGATCATACATTGGTCATATTCAAAGTCCTCATGTGTCCAGGGACGTATTTACTGACTTTATAAACATAATATGAATTTTAAAAAAGGAAAAAAGATTTTGTGACGATAAAAAATATCAATGTAATCATAGTAGTATCGACTAGATACGCTCTTGTACTTGGTATCATTACAGTGGATGTCAGGTGTAGATCCACCCATGGCATTTGTTTACATCCAGGCGCACTAGCTAAACATGCTAGGATACAATAGCTCACCGGCGTCACAATGTAAACAAATGCCATGGGTGGATCTACACCTGACATCCTCTGTAATGATACCAAGTACAAGTGCGTATCTAGTCGATACTACTATGATTACATCAATATTTTTTAGCATCACAAAACCTTTTTTCGTTTTTCAATAAGGTGTATTATGTTTATAAAGTCAGTAAATACGTCCCTGGACACATGAGGACTTTGAATATGACCAATGTATGATCCTGTAACTACTTGGTATCGGATCGATACCTAAATGTGTGGTATCATCCAAAACTAATGTAAAGTATCAAAGAAGAGAAGAATAAGTGATTATTACATTTTAACAGAAGTGTAGATAGAAAGTAAGGAGATATTAACAGTAAATGAACAAGTGGATTAATAATCAATTTTTTACAGTTTGTCCTTTATAATGTGTACAAAATAATAGGTGTATAAATGACACAATATGTTACTGCATACATCAGCAGACTAATTAGGAGTATTTGTTTGTTTACTTACTACTAAAAGACAAGTTGTCTAGTATGTTCACTATTTTATTTAAGGACTAAATTGTTCTATGATTGCAATAAAACATGTACTATGTGTCTAATGTTTCATTAGATTTTCTGTTAAAATAAAGCCAATAATGATTTTTTTTCGTGGTAGCCTTTATTTATTTATTTATTTATTTATTTATTTATTATTATTTATTTATAAGTATCGAAATTCATTTTGGTACCTGGCCAACCCGAATTCAATGATATTTCAACGAAAACTGTGGAAGAAGGGTTAAAATCTCGGCACAATCCTGTTATCCAGATATTTTATAAGTACTGTAATTGTTTATTTGTTATTTTTAGTTTGCTAATTTACAGTCAAGAGCTAAAAAAAACGAAATGTATTTGTGTGTATAATCAATGTGGGTTTGGAAATGACTTAAAATTCAATTTGACGTTGATTTGACCGTTGAATTTTAAGTCATTTCCCAACCAATATTCTACAACACAAATACATCGTTTTTTTAGTTTGAAGAAATTAGCAATTTGCAAAAAAGTACATATTTTCCCTTTGTCATTACGGGGTTTTGTGTGTAGAATTTTGAAATGAACGTTTCACATTGTGGAAAAAAGGCTGCAAAAGAACAAAATGTGGAAAAAAGTGAGTGTTTTTTCACATGCAGTGTGTTAGAAAAATGATATATAAGTTATCACACAACTTTTATGCTTAAAGGCACATGACTCGTTATCTTCCACTGCAAGTTAGGAGTTGCCTCGCCGCAGCTGTTTGTGTTTTCCAGCCTGCTAACAGCCAAGGACGGACCTCAAGTACCTCAACGAAGATAAGGCAACACACATTTCCATTCTGAATAATCACGTGTTGTGTCTACTGGAGCTGCTAGCATAACATGTGACCCCCCTGCCTTTAGAAGCAGCCTCAGCGATGTAACTAGGGAACTCCCAAACTGAATAAATAGAGGAGCGTGTGGGCTGTTCCTCAGAGCGTAGGGTGAGACTGTAACTACCAAAGACAGTGTTTCCCATAAACTGCCAAGATACCTGTGGCGGTGGGGGCGTGGCTATGGGCGTGGTCACCATGACATCATCGAGTAATTTGCATAATTTACTACAATGATATGATTTTCTCTAAAAAGGCTCAAAAAATTTACTTACTAATTAATAATAACAGTTTTATTTTACAATATAATTACAACACTTTATGTACATATTTATATACAGATTTGAACAATAAGTTATTCACTGAAATATATTTATTAATTGTGGTTCTTACAAAAAATATATCTTATAAAATATAAAAGCTAAAATGTCTCATAAAGCTCTGCCCTTTTAATTAGTGCATACTAAATTATTTAACTTTAGCCTACTACTACAACCATATTATTTACCAGCAACATAAAGTGAAACAGAGGCAGAGGTGTCCTGCCACAGTCAGTAACAAATAAACAGAAAACAGTAGTGGCGGTAGATAGACACAGAGCTTCATCAAACATCTGATCCACTGAACAAAGAGCTCCAAAAATCTTGAACTTTAGACTGCCATCAGTTTTACTCCCTACACTTAACCATGTGTTTCCTACTGCCTGCAGACTTTGCACCCTTTGTTTTATACACATGTTGTGTTTCTAATATAAATACATTTAATAAAGTCAAAAACAAATAAGGCAACAAGAGAAGTATCCTACACTTCTCTTTTGTAAAGTAAATCTGAACAGCCGATATGAGCATCTACATCTACTATATGATTTGCCTGAGAAGCTGGAGAGGAAAAAAAAAAATAAAATAAAAAATATATATATATATATATATATATATATATATATATATATATATATATATATATATATATATATATATATATATTATTATTTTTTTAATATTTAATAATTTTTTATTTTTTTTTTTTTTTTTAATTTGTGGCGGACGTAATTCTTTCGTGGCGGGCCGCCACAAATAAATGAATGCGTGGGAAACACTGAAAGACTATAAAAATGGGACCTGTTAACCTCCCTGCTTGGCACTCAGCATCAAGGGTTGGAATTGGGGGTTACATCACCAAAAATTATTCCCGGGCGGGGCCACCGCTGCTGCTCGCTGCTCCCCTCGCCTCCCAGGGGGTGATCAAGGGTGTTGGGTCAAATGCAGATAATAATTTCGCCACACCCAGAGTGTGTGTGTGTGACAATCATTGGTACTTGAACTTGAACTGAGTGTGCAGCTCCATGCGTTCTCCTCATTGGCAAAATTGAACTCTGTCTGATTCTTTGCTTCTTGTTCTGTTTAATAGATCGTCCGGTGCTTAAACCTGACACTGTGCAACAAACTTTAAATTGTGTTTGCCATTAAAGACACGTTTTTTCAATGATAAAAGCTCCCATTTGCGTTTATCACCATCCATCAGTCTAATGCGTCTGTCACGGCGCACCGGCGACCACGCTCTTTGACGTACTCTTTGTCATCGTATCTGCACAACCTTGGCTCCGTCTTCATTCTCCACTTCATAAACACCCATTTGGGCTTCAAACGTGTTTGCCTTTCAAAGCGAACGCCACCTGTCGTTATAAAAGAGTTGCACCCGGGAAAGCTATTGAGTGAACTTTTATGCGTTTTCCAGCGTGTCGCTCTGTGTTTGGAAGCCCTCCATCACGGTGCTTTAGGGTCGCCCCCTTTTTTCTTTTTCCACGGCAGCAGATATGAAAAGTTATTTTTCCTCCTTCAAACGTTGCATGGCAGTGACCCGGGTGTTGTTGAGTCTCTCGCTCTTGCCATGGAAACCTTTCTCCGGCACAAACGAAACCCTCTCCTGATTTGACTTTTTACATTTCCAATCAAAGGAAAACGCATAAATTTGTTTTTACAAGCTAATCACAGGACGGCGTGTGGACCGCCCTGCAATGGTTATTAAACTAATTAATCACATGCAAACTTGTCAGAGAGCATTCTGCGCCTGCTTTGATGAATTAATTGAAACATGAGTGTGCGTGTGTGCGTGTGTGTGTGAGTGTGTGTGTGTGTGTGCGTGTGTGTGCACGTAGGGCGGAAGGAAATCAAGAGTAGCGAACGTCAAATGGAAGGTAGACCTTGATCCGCACTTTGGGGCAGAACTCCAGTCTAAGTGCAGAAGTGATGCACGCACTTTCCCCGAGCACAAATCATTCATGGAAAAAAAAAAAGGCTTTGAGGAGCTCATGGGGGGAGAAAAAAAAAAGAAAAAGAAAAGTGGGATTTCTTTGAATAATTACCAGGGAAGGGTGAAGGTAACCCAGCAGACGCTAGACATGACGACAAGGGTGAGGACTTGTTGAATTAGGTTCTGATGTTGAGGAACTCAAATACAACGTTGTAACAACATGCTTTTTGACTACGCTTAATCAATGTTGGGTTCTGACGTTGATTTGACCATTGAAATGTGGTCATTTCCCAACCAATATTCTACAACTCAAATACAACGTTGAAACAACATGCTTTTTGACAACATTTAATCAATATTGGGTTCTTACATTGATTTGACCATTGAATTTTGGTCATTTCCCAACCAGTATTCTACAACACAAATACAACGTTGAAACAACATGCTTTTTGACGACATTTAATCAATATTGGGTTCTTACATTGATTTGACCATTGAATTTTGGTAATTTCCCAACCAATATTCTACAACTCAAAAATAACGTTGAAACAACATGCTTTTTGACAACCTTTAATCAATGTTGGGCCTTGATGTTGATTTGACCATTAAAATTTGGTCATTTCCCAACCAATATTCCACAACACAAATACAACGTTGAAACAACATGCTTTTTGACAACGTTTATTCAATGTTGGGTTCTGACGTTGATTTGACATTGAAATGTGGTCATTTCCCAACCAATATTCTACAACAGAAATAAAACGTTTAAACAAAATGTTTTTTAAAGACATTTAATCAATGTTGGATTCTGATGTTGATTTGACATTGAAATTTGGTCATTTCCTGACCATTATTCCACAACTCAAATACAATGTTGAAACAACATGCTTTTTGACAACATTTAATCAATGTTGGGTTCTTACATTGATTTGACCATTGAATTTCGGTCATTACATGACCAATATTCTACAACTCAAACATAACGTTGAAACAACATGCTTTTTGACAACCTTTAATCAATGTTGGGCCTTGATGTTGATTTAACCATTGAAATTTGGTCATTTCCCAACCAATATTCCACAACACAAATACAACGTTGAAACAACATGCTTTTGACGACGTTGAACCAATGTCAGATTATGACGTTGATTTGACCATTGAAATTTGGTCATTTCCCAACCAATATTCTACAACACAAATACAACGTTGAAACAACATGCTTTTTGACAACGTTTATTCAATGTTGGGTTCTGACGTTGATTTGACATTGAAATGTGGTCATTTCCCAACCAATATTCTACAACAGAAATAAAACGTTTAAACAACATGTTTTTTAAAGACATTTAATCAATGTTGGATTCTGATGTTGATTTGACCATTGAAATGTGGTCATATCCTGACCATTATTCTACAACACAAATACAACGTTGAAACAACATGCTTTTTGGCAACATTTAATCAATGTTGGATTCTGACGTTGATTTGACCATTGAAATTTGGTTATTTCCAAACCAATATTCTACAACACAAATACAACGTTGAAAAAACATGCTTTTTGACAACATTTAATCAATATTGGGTTCTTACATTGATTTGACCATTGAATTTTGGTCATTTCCTAACCAATATTCTACAACTCAAACATAACGTTGAAACAACATGCTTTTTGACAACCTTTAATCAATGTTGGGTCTTGATGTTGATTTGACCATTGAAATTTGGTCATTTCCCAACCAATATTCCACAACACAAATACAACATTGAAACAACATGCTTTTTGACGACGTTGAACCAATGTCAGATTATGACGTTGATTTGACCATTGACATTTGGTAATTTCCCAACCAGTATTCCAAAACACAAATACAACGTTGAAACAACATGCTTTTTGACGACATTTAATCTATATTGGGTTCTTAAATTGATTTGACCATTGAATTTTGGTCATTTCCTAACCAATATTCTACAACTCAAACATAACGTTGAAACAACATGCTTTTTGACAACCTTTAATCAATGTTGGGCCTTGATGTTGATTTGACCATTAAAATGTGGTCATTTCCCAACCAATATTCCACAACACAAACATAACGTTGAAACAACATGCTTTTTGACGACGTTGAACCAATGTCAGATTATGACGTTGATTTGACCATTGAAATTTGGTCATTTTCCAACCAATATTCTACAACACAAATACAACGTTGAAACAACATGCTTTTTGACAACGTTTATTCAATGTTGGGTTCTGACGTTGATTTGACATTGAAATGTGGTCATTTCCCAACCAATATTCTACAACAGAAATAAAACGTTTAAACAAAATGTTTTTTAAAGACATTTAATCAATGTTGGATTCTGATGTTGATTTGACATTGAAGTTTGGTCATTTCCTGACCATTATTCCACAACTCAAATACAACGTTGAAACAACATGCTTTTTGACAACATTTAATCAATATTGGGTTCTTACATTGATTTGACCATTGAATTTCGGTCATTACATGACCAATATTCTACAACTCAAACATAACGTTGTCACAACATTCTTTTTGACAACCTTTAATCAATGTTGGGCCTTGATGTTGATTTGACCATTGAAATTTGGTCATTTCCCAACCAATATTCCACAACACAAATACAACGTTGAAACAACATGCTTTTGACAACGTTGAACCAATGTCAGATTATGACGTTGATTTGACCATTGAAATTTGGTCATTTCCCAACCAATATTCTACAACACAAATATAACGTTGAAACAACATGCTTTTTGACAACATTTAATCAATATTGGGTTCTTACATTGATTTGACCATTGAAATATGGTCATTTCCCAACCATTATTCTACAACACAAATACAACGTTGAAACAACATGTTTTTGGCAACATTTAATCAATGTTGGATTCTGATGTTGAATAGACCATTGAAATTGGTCATTTTCCAACCAATATTCTACAACACAAATACAACGTTGAAACAACATGCTTTTTGACAACATTCATATAATGTTGGGTTCTGACGTTGATTTGACCATTGAATTTTGGTCATTTCCCAAACAATATTCCACAACACAAACACAACGTTGAAACAACATGCTTTTGGACAACGTTAAACCAATGTCAGATTATGACGTTGATTTGACCATTGAAATTTGGTCATTTCCCAACCAATATTCTACAACACAAATACAACGTTGAAACAACATGCTTTTTGACAACATTTAATCAATGTTGGGTTCTTACATTGATTTGACCATTGAATTTTGGTCATTTCCCAACCAATATTCTACGACACAAACCTAACATTAAAACAACATCATGCTTTTTGACAACGTTTATTCAATGTCAGGTAGTGACGTTGATTGGACCATTGAATAATGTTGATTTAACATTGAAATTTGGTCATTTCCCAACCATTATTGTATAACTCAAACATAACGTTGAAACAACATGCTTTTTGACAATGTTTAATCAATGTCAGGTTGTGACGTTGATTTGACCGTTGAAATTTGGTCATTTCCCAACCAATATTCTACAACACAAACATAACGTTGAAACAACATGCTATTTGACGATGTTTAATCAAAGTCGGGTTCTAATGTTGATTTGACATTGAAATTTGGTCATTTTCTGACCATTATTCTACAACACAAATACAACGTTGAAAGAACATGCTTTTTGACGACGTTGAATCAATGTCAAGTTGTGACATTGATTTGACATTGAATTTTGGTCATTTCCTGACCAATATTCCACAACTCAAATACAACGTTGAAACAACATGCCTTTTGACAAATTTTATTCAATGTTGGGCCCTGATGTTGATTTGACCATTGAAATTTGGTCATTTCCCAACCAGTATTCTGCAACTCAATCATAACGTTGAAACAGCGAACAAACCCCGTTTCCATATGAGTTGGGAAATTGTGTTAGATGTAAATATAAACGGAATACAATGATTTGCAAATCATTTTCAACCCATATTCAGTTGAATATGCTACAAAGACAACATATTTGATGTTCAAACTGATAAACTTTTTTTTTTTTTGCAAATAATCATTAACTTTAGAATTTGATGCCAGCAACACGTGACAAAGAAGTTGGGAAAGGTGGCAATAAATACTGATAAAGTTGAGGAATGCTCATCAAACACTTATTTGGAACATCCCACAGGTGAACAGGCAAATTGGGAACAGGTGGGTGCCATGATTGAGTATAAAAGTAGATTCCATGAAATGCTCAGTCATTCACAAACAAGGATGGGGCGAGGGTCACCACTTTGTCAACAAATGCCTGAGCAAATTGTTGAACAGTTTAAGAAAAACCTTTCCCAACCAGCTATTGCAAGGAATTTAGGGATTTCACCATCTACGCTCCGTAATATCATCAAAGGGTTCAGAGAATCTGGAGAAATCACTGCACGTAAGCAGCTAAGCCCGTGACCTTCCATCCCTCAGGCTGTACTGCATCAACAAGCGACATCAGTGTGTAAAGGATATCACCACATGGGCTCAGGAACACTTCAGAAACCCACTGTCAGTATCTACAGTTGGTCGCTACATCTGTAAGTGCAAGATAAAACTCTCCTATGCAAGGCGAAAACCGTTTATCAACAACACCCAGAAACGCAGTCGGCTTCGCTGGGCCTGAGCTCATCTAAGATGGACTGATGCAAAGTGGAAAAGTGTTCTGTGGTCTGACGAGTCCACATTTCAAATTGTTTTTGGAAACTGTGGACGTCGTGTCCTCCGGACCAAAGAGGAAAAGAACCATCCGGATTGTTATAGGCGCAAAGTGTAAAAGCCAGCATGTGTGATGGTATGGGGGTGTATTAGTGGCCAAGACATGGGTAACTTACACATCTGTGAAGGCGCCATTAATGGTGAAAGGTACATACAGCTTTTGGAGCAACTTATGTTGCCATCCAAGCAACGTTACCATGGACGCCCCTGCTTATTTCAGCAAGACAATGCCAAGCCACGTGTTACATCAACGTGGCTTCGTAGTAAAAGAGTGGGGGTACTAGACTGGCCTGCCTGTAGTCCAGACATTGAAAATGTGTGGCGCATTATGAAGCCTAAAATAGCACAAGGGAGACCCCCGGACTGTTGAACAACTTAAGCTGTACATCAAGCAAGAATGGGAAAGAATTCCACTTCAAAAATGTGTCTCCTCAGTTCCCAAACCTTTACTGGGTGTTGTTAAAAGGAAAGGCCATGTAACACACTGGTGAACATGCCCTTTCCCAACTACTTTGGCACGTGTTGCAGCCATGAAATTCTAAGTTCATGATTATTTGCAAAAATAAAATAAAGTTTATGAGTTTGAACATGAAATATGTTGTCTTTGTAGCGCATTCAACTGAATATGGCTTGAAAAGGATTTGCAAATCGTTGTATTCCGTTTATATTTACATCCAACACAATTTCCCAACTCATATGGAAACGGGGTTTGTACTATTTGACGACGTTTATTCAATGTCAGGTTGTGACGTTGATTTGACCATTGAAATGTGGTCATTTCCCAACCAACAAGGTGGATCCCAACGTTAGAACCCAACAGTTCCAGCCCACATAAACACGGTACAACCTAGTCGTTTGTCTGCCGTCCACAAAGTGGCTCACCTCAGCTGCCAGGAACGCGGTCTCCATCAGCAGCTTACAATCACATCAGCGGGCCCCGGCGCGGCCCTCCAGGCTCCACGCCGGCCAGATTAATGAACACGTGCACGGTGCTGACACCCGGAGGAACACAAGGCAGGACTAATGCGTCAGGAAGACAAACAAAACAAAACAACCAAAAAAAAACACCTTTGATATTTGTCTTTGGCTTCAAGGCGTCCATATATTCCGCAGGGTTGGGAACTTCCAGCAGCTGCCGATCGATAGCTGTGATGATAACGTGCCAAATGACTGCGTGTAATGTCAGAGGTGTCACTCCGGATGACAAACCTACAGGGAAGCGTCACGCGCCTCTGCGGCTCATGCTGCACTTCTGTGGAGCTTTACAGCCACCAAACGTTGGCCGGGACGCACGTTAGGCTACCTTGCAATTTTCAATGTTTAGCATTTCACGTCCGTTTCTGAAGGTTCTGAGCTCCTGTTTGCACGACTGAACGGGTCAACGTTGTCATGTCTATCAAGAATGTCTACTCCTTTCATTTCTCTTCTATTCTATACCCTTGAAGGACCAGATGTAGAACAAAGTTGAATATGGAGTCGCTCTGACCAGTCTACATTTTTTTTTTGATTGTCTAAACATGACTAAGGGATTCAAGGATGTTGCAAAACAAACATGTCGAAAACAACGGGACTTTGGGGCATGGGGAAACGGATAAAATGGCCAAGTGACAAGGGCTGAGGAAGATTGCTTGATTCTTGTGTCCTCCGGAGGACGTTTGTTTGTCTGCATGGACAGCTCAATCCGACTTGCACTTTTGACTATGGGTAAATGAACTTTTTGTATTAAATTCACTTTTAAGCTTCGGACAATCCACTACAACGTCACCTAACTGTCTTTCGTTAAACAGACAACATAAGGCCTACTGAAAGTCACTACTACCGACCACGCAGTCTGGTAGTTTATATATCAATGATGAAATCTTAACATTGCAACACATGCCAATACGGCCGGGTTAACTTATAAAGTGCAATTTTAAATTTGCCGCTAAACTTCCGGTTCGAAACGCCTCTGAGGATGACGTATGCGCGTTCCACATTGAAGCCAATACGAAATAGCTGTTTTCATCTCATTCTGGGTGTATTCTGGACATCCGTGTTGGTGAATCTGTTGCAATTATGTTCATTGCATTACGGAGAAAGAAGCTGAGCAAGCAAAGAAGAAAGTTGTCGGTGCGAAGCGTCTATTTTGCGAGGGAAGTCAGCAGCAACACGTACACAGCCGGCGCTTCTTTGTTTACATTCCCGAAAGATGCAGTCAAGATGGAAGAACTCGGATAACAGAGACTCTAACCAGGAGGACTTTTGACTGCGATACACAGACGCCTGTAGAGAACTGGGACAACACAGACTCTTACCAGGATTACTTTGATTTGGATGACAAAGACGCAGACGTGCTACCGCGAGTATGCAGCTTTGGCTTCCAAACATTTGATCGCTTGACCGTACGTGCGCGTCACGTACGTAACTTTTTTTTAAATATATAAGCTTTATGAACCTTGGGTTAGGTGAACGGTCTTTTGGGCTGAGTGATTGTGTGTGTTGATCAGGTGTTTGAATTGTATTGGCGTGTTCTATGGAGCTAGGAGCTAGCAGAAGAGCTAGGAGCTAGCATAACAAACACGTAGGTGTTTTTATGCAGGATTAATTTGTGGCATATTAAATATAAGCCTGGTTGTGTTGTGGCTAATAGAGTATATATATGTCTTGTGTTTATTTACTGTTGTAGTCATTCCCAGCTGAATATCAGGTCACCCCCGGCTCTCACAGCATCTTCCCTATCTGAATAGCTTCAACTCCCCACTAGTCCTTCACTTGCACTTTACTCATCCACAAATCTTTCATCCTCGCTCAAATTAATGGGGAAATTGTCGCTTTCTCGGTCCGAATCTCTCTCACTTCATGCGGCCATCATTGTAAACAATAGGGAACTTTGCGTATATGTTCAACTGACTACGTCACGCTACTTCCGATAGGGGCAAGCCTTTTTTTTTTATCAGATACCAAAAGTTGCGATCTTTATCGTCGTTGTTCTATACTAAATCCTTTCAGCAAAAATATGGCAATATCGCGAAATGATCAAGTATGACACATAGAATAGATCTGCTATCCCCGTTTAAATAAAAAATGTCATTTCAGTAGGCCTTTAGTCGATACTCAATCAACAGCGCCTCTGCTGGTTACAGCCAAGTACTGCACTCCACTTTGTGTCACTGCATTGCCGACTATAAGGGGACTGAATATAAGACAGCCTTCTTTCCCACGACCCTTTGTAAAAATCAAATACATAATAAATACAACAATTGATTTGTTTGGTTGCGAAAAAAATGGCATCGTTTGTTCGCAGTTTAAAGGAGCCCTATGTGATCATTTCATGTCAAGTCATCATTAAATGGCCCTGATATGTGAAAAAGGCATTAATAAGTGCATGAATGAGTGCGGAAATACCACCACATCACACCAGTTCTCAAATCCCTTTCACTGGCTTCCTGTTCCACTCAGGATTGAATTAAAAGTCTCCCTACTAACCCACCAGTGCCTCCGTGGAAATGCCCCCCTCTACCTCAAAGAACTGCTCACCCCCAAATCCTCCACACGACACCTCCGCTCCGGACAGGCTAACCTCCTCCAACCTCCGAGGACAAAGCTATGAACAATGGGAGACCGGGCTTTCTGCTCCGCCGCTCCCAGTCTGTGGAACGCTCTCCCTGACCACCTGAGGGCACCACAGACAGTGGATGCTTGTAAAAAAGGCTTAAAAACCCTTCTTTTTAAAAAGCCTTTTTTTTTTTAGATATATGCGTGCTAGTTTTGGTTTTTATTTTTATTTATTTGTATTATTTTTGTAATACACTGTAGCACTTTGAGGTTGTTTGCTCAATGTAAAGTGTTTTTTTTACAAATAAAATATATTATTATTATTATTATTATTATTATTATTATTATAATACATCATTTTCTTTTCCAAAACCTCTAGAAATGATATCAGTAGTTCAGCCGGGGTTTGCTCATTTCAAAATTAGATTTACAGCCCCAAAATCGTGTTGTTTTGATTTCGATGAAATCCACCAATCACCTTTCAGGCAAGCACGGTGTGTTTGACAACATGGGAACAACTGACCTTTTTTAAAATGTATTATTAAGTTAGAATATATTTATTTCAGCCCTGCGTTGATGTATGTAAAAAAAAACCAGTGTTTATAATACTATTATATTTTACAAAGTCTGACGCTATTTTTAACTTTTATTACCAATCTCATGATATTAAATGGCACAATTCTAACAGTTTTTAGCTCCTGTACAAAGATTTTTGTCTCGTGAGTCCGTGCTTCCCCGGACAAACAACAATACTTCCTCATTCTCCGCCAATCACCTTTCAGGCATGAACGGCGTGTTTGACAACATGGGAAAAACTGACCTTTTTTAAAATGTATTATTAATTCAGTTAGAATATATTTATTTCAGCACTGCGTTGATGTATGTAAAAAAAAAAAAAAAAGTGTTTATAATACTATTATATTTTACAAAGTCTGACGCTATTTTTAATTTTTATTACCAATCTCATGATAACAAATGGCACAATTCTAACAGTTTTTAGCCCCCGTACAAATACTTTTGTCTCGCTAGTCTGTGCTTCCCCGGACAAACAACAATTCTTCCTCATTCTCCACCAATCACCTTTCAGGCATGAACGGCGTGTTTGACAACATGGGAAAAACTGACCTTTTTTAAAATGTATTATTAATTAAGTTAGAATATATTTATTTCAGCAATGCGTTGATGTATGTAAAAAAAAGTGTTTATAATACTTTTATATTTTACAAAATCTGGCGCTATTTTTTACTTTTATTACCAATCTCATGATAACAAATGGCACAATTCTGACAGTTTTTAGCCCCCGTACAAATACTTTTGTCTCGCTAGTCTGTGCTTCCCCGGACAAACAACAATACTTCCTTATTCTCCACCAATCACCTTTCAGGCATGAACGGCGTGTTTGACAACATGGGAAAAACTGACCTTTTTTAAAATGTATTATTAATTAAGTTAGAATATATTTATTTCAGCAATGCGTTGATGTATGTAAAAAAAGTGTTTATAATACTTTTATATTTTACAAAATCTGGCGCTATTTTTTACTTTTATTACCAATCTCATGATAACAAATGGCACAATTCTAAAAGTTTTTAGCTCCCGTACAAGTACTTTTGTCTCGCTAGTCTGTGCTGCCCCGGACAAACAACAATACTTCCTCATTCTCCGCCAATCACCTTTCAGGCATGAACGGCGTGTTTGACAACATGGGAAAAACTGACCTTTTTTAAAATGTATTATTAATTCAGTTAGAATATATTTATTTCAGCACTGCGTTGATGTATGTAAAAAAAAAAAAAGTGTTTATAATACTATTATATTTTACAAAGTCTGACGCTATTTTTAACTTTTATTACCAATCTCATGATAACAAATGGCACAATTCTAACAGTTTTTAGCCCCCGTACAAATACTTTTGTCTCGCTAGTCTGTGCTTCCCCGGACAAACAACAATACTTCCTCATTCTCCACCAATCACCTTTCAGGCATGAACGGCGTGTTTGACAACATGGGAAAAACTGACCTTTTTTAAAATGTATTATTAATTAAGTTAGAATATATTTATTTCAGCAATGCGTTGATGTATGTAAAAAAAGTGTTTATAATACTTTTATATTTTACAAAATCTGGCGCTATTTTTTACTTTTATTACCAATCTCATGATAACAAATGGCACAATTCTAAAAGTTTTTAGCTCCCGTACAAGTACTTTTGTCTCGTGAGTCCGTGCTGCCCCGGACAAACAACAATACTTCCTCATTCTCCACCAATCACCTTTCAGGCATGAACGGCGTGTTTGACAACATGGGAAAAACTGACCTTTTTTAAAATGTCTTATTAATTCAGTTAAAATATATTTATTTCAGCACTGCGTTGATTTATGTAAAAAAAAAAAAGTGTTTATAATACTTTTATATTTTACAAAATCTGGCGCTATTTTTTACTTTTATTACCAATCTCATGATAACAAATGGCACAATTCTAAAAGTTTTTAGCTCCCGTAAAAGTACTTTTGTCTCGTGAGTCCGACAAACAACAATACTTCCTCATTCTCCACCAATCACCTTTCAGGCATGAACGGCGTGTTTGACAACATGGGAAAAACTGACCTTTTTTAAAATGTCTTATTAATTCAGTTAAAATATATTTATTTCAGCACTGCGTTGATTTATGTAAAAAAAAAAAGTGTTTATAATACTATTATATTTTACAAAGTCTGACGCTATTTATAACTTTTATTACCAATCTCATGATAACAAATGGCACAATTCTAACAGTTTTTAGCCCCCGTACAAATACTTTTGTCTCGCTAGTCTGTGCTTCCCCGGACAAACAACAATACTTCCTCATTCTCCACCAATCACCTTTCAGGCATGAACGGCGTGTTTGACAACATGGGAAAAACTGACCTTTTTTAAAATGTATTATTAATTAAGTTAGAATATATTTATTTCAGCAATGCGTTGATGTATGTAAAAAAAAAGTGTTTATAATACTTTTATATTTTACAAAATCTGGCGCTATTTTTTACTTTTATTACCAATCTCATGATAACAAATGGCACAATTCTAAAAGTTTTTAGCTCCCGTACAAGGACTTTTGTCTCGTGAGTCCGTGCTGCCCCGGACAAACAACAATACTTCCTCATTCTCCACCAATCACCTTTCAGGCATGAACGGCGTGTTTGACAACATGGGAAAAACTGACCTTTTTTAAAATGTCTTATTAATTCAGTTAAAATATATTTATTTCAGCACTGCGTTGATGTATGTAGAAAAAAAAAAAAGTGTTTATAATACTATTATATTTTACAAAGTCTGACGCTATTTTTAACTTTTATTACCAATCTCATGATAACAAATGGCACAATTCTAACAGTTTTTAGCCCCCGTACAAATACTTTTGTCTCGCTAGTCTGTGCTTCCCCGGACAAACAACAATACTTCCTCATTCTCCACCAATCACCTTTCAGGCATGAACGGCGTGTTTGACAACATGGGAAAAACTGACCTTTTTTAAAATGTATTATTAATTAAGTTAGAATATATTTATTTCAGCAATGCGTTGATTTATGTAAAAAAAAAAAGTTTTTATAATACTCTTATATTTAACAAAGTCTGACGCTATTTTGAACTTTTATTACCAATCTCATGATAACAAATGGCACAATTCTAACAGTTTTTAGCCCCCGTACAAATACTTTTGTCTCGCTAGTCTGTGCTTCCCCGGACAAACAACAATACTTCCTCATTCTCCACCAATCACCTTTCAGGCATGAACGGCGTGTTTGACAACATGGGAAAAACTGACCTTTTTTAAAATGTCTTATTAATTCAGTTAAAATATATTTATTTCAGCACTGCGTTGATTTATGTAAAAAAAAAAAGTGTTTATAATACTATTATATTTTACAAAGTCTGACGCTATTTATAACTTTTATTACCAATCTCATGATAACAAATGGCACAATTCTAACAGTTTTTAGCCCCCGTACAAATACTTTTGTCTCGCTAGTCTGTGCTTCCCCGGACAAACAACAATACTTCCTCATTCTCCACCAATCACCTTTCAGGCATGAACGGCGTGTTTGACAACATGGGAAAAACTGACCTTTTTTAAAATGTATTATTAATTAAGTTAGAATATATTTATTTCAGCAATGCGTTGATGTATGTAAAAAAAAAGTGTTTATAATACTTTTATATTTTACAAAATCTGGCGCTATTTTTTACTTTTATTACCAATCTCATGATAACAAATGGCACAATTCTAAAAGTTTTTAGCTCCCGTACAAGGACTTTTGTCTCGTGAGTCCGTGCTGCCCCGGACAAACAACAATACTTCCTCATTCTCCACCAATCACCTTTCAGGCATGAACGGCGTGTTTGACAACATGGGAAAAACTGACCTTTTTTAAAATGTCTTATTAATTCAGTTAAAATATATTTATTTCAGCACTGCGTTGATGTATGTAGAAAAAAAAAAAAGTGTTTATAATACTATTATATTTTACAAAGTCTGACGCTATTTTTAACTTTTATTACCAATCTCATGATAACAAATGGCACAATTCTAACAGTTTTTAGCTCCTGTACAAAATATTTTGTCTCGTGAGTCCGTGCTTCCCCGGACAAACAACAATACTTCCTCATTCTCCACTAATCACCTTTCAGGCATGAGCATGGGAACGTTTGACAACATGGGAAAAATTGACCTTTTTTAAAATGTATTATTAATTAAGTTAGAATATATTTATTTCAGCACTGTGTTGATGTATGTAAAAAAAACCAAGTGTTTATATTTTACAAATTCTGACGCTATTTTTAACTTTTATTACCAATCTCTTGATAACAAATGGCCCAATTCTAGTGTTAATTAAAAAGTTTCTAAGTCTTTTATTTTTAGTACATTTGTTTAGCATTTTTTTTTTGTAATCAGCCTGACCTAAGCCTTGATAATAATCTTTGTGATCAACACATGGTTTCATATCATTTGACAAAGTGTATCCTGGTGAACTGTAAGTAGGCTAGATATAATGTTTGAGTACAATTAAAATCTAGTTTAAGATTACACATTAATATTTGAGTGGGGCCCCGGGTCTGTCTGTAGTGGGAAGATTGTGCAAAAAAAAAAAAAAAGCCTGCTTTTTGGTACACAAGTGGAGTATTTGCGCTACCTAGGGGGAAACTTGATGAATTACAATCCTATTAACTCTTGGGAACAGTGGAGATACGTTTTTTCCCCCCCCCAAAACTTTAGTTACGAAAACATTTGACCATTGTAACTCGATAGTTACGATAATGCACGACGACGGTTTCACTCAAAAATTATTTTGGAGAAAGTTGAGTTGAAATGCATTGATGCAGCAAGAGAGGGGAAATATGGTGTTGAAATATTAAAACCACTCATCACTCGTTTTCATCATCTATTCAGGACTCGTGCCGCAAAAGGCCACTAATCCGTCCATTCATTTCCTCTATCGCCTGTCCTCATTAGGGCCCCGAAGAGCTGGAGCCTATGCCAGCTGACTTTGGGCGAGACTCTGGACTGGTCGCCAGCCAACCACAGGGCACACATTAGCAAACACATTTAGAGTTCATAATTAACCTGACATGGTTTTGGAATGATGGAGGAAGTACCCAGGGAACGTGCAAAAGCAGTGAAGTTGTCACGTTGCGTAAATGGTAAATAAAAAGAGAATACAACAAATAATTTTCAACTTATATTCAATTGAATAGACTGCAAAGACAAGATATTTCATGTACATACCAACAAACTTTGTTATTTTTTGCAAATATTAGCTCATTTGGAATTTAATGCCTGCGTCATGTTTCAAAAAAGCTGGCACAAGTGGCAAAAAAGACTGAGCAAGTTGAGGAATGCTCATCAAAGACTTATTTGGAACATCCCACAGGTGAACAGGCTAATTGGGAACAGGTGGGTGCCATGATTGGGTATAAAAGCAGCTTCCATGAAATGCTCAGTCGTTCACAAACAAGGACGGGGGCGAGGGTCACCACTTTGTCGACAAATGCCTGAGCAAATTGTTTAAGAACAACATTTCTCAAGCAGCTATTGCAAGGAATTTCGGGATTTCACCACCTACGCTCCGTAATATCATCAAAAGGTTCAGAGAATCTAGAGAAATCACTGTACGTTAGCGGCAAGGCCCGTGTCGTTCGATCCCTCAGGCGGTACTGCATGAAAAAGCGACATCGGTGTGTAAAGGATATCACCACATGGGCTCAGGAACACTTCAGAAAACCACTGTCGGTAACTACAGTTGGTCGCTACATCTGTAAGTGCAAGTTAAAACTATATTATGCAAAGCAAAAGCCATTTATCAACAACACCCAGAAACGCTTCGCTCGGCCCGAGCTCATCTAAGATGGACTGATGCAAAGTGGAAAAGTGTTCTGTGGTCTGACGAGTCCACATTTCAAGTTGTTTTTGGAAACTGTGGACGTCGTGTCCTTTGGACCAAAGAGGAAAAGAACCATCCGGATTGTTCTAGGGTCAAAGGCAGCATGTGTGATGGTATGGGGGTGTATTAGTGCCCAAGACATGGGTAACTTACACATCTGTGAAGGCGCCATTAATGCTGAAAGGTACATACAGCTTTTGGAGCAACATATGTTGCCACCCAAGCAACGTTATCATGGACGCCCCTGCTTATTTCAGCAAGACAATTTATATATTTATATATATTTTACAAAGTCTGACGCTATGTTTTACTTTTATTACCAATCTTGTGATGACAAACGGCACAAATCTTACAGGTTTTACCTCCCGTGTAAACACTTTCGTCTCGTGAGTCTTCTCTGGACACAAAACAACACTTCCTCATTCTCCACCAATCACCTTTCAAGCATGGACGGTGTGTTTGAGACCATGGGAAAAACCGACATCAAATCCAAACCACACAAACATAAAAAATTAACACCAGCTGGTCGTTACAGTATGAATTGATGTATATATATATATATATATATATATATATATATATATATATATATATATATATATATATATATATATATATATATATATACATATATATATATATATATATATATATATATATATATATATATATATATACATATATATATATATATATATATATATATATATACATATATATATATACATATATATATATATATATATATATATATATATATATATATATATATATATATATATATATATATATATATATATATATATATATATATATAGCCTATTATTTGCCGGATGTAAACAAAACGCACGCCACTGTCTGGAGCGTTGTCAGCATGTCTGTGATGTGGACGTCATTTTAATACATATTGCGGAAAATGTGCAAATATTAAGAGGACAGTGGCGACTTTTAAGAAAGTCCATCTGGAGCAACAGCGCCAAGCAAGTGTGACCAGAAAAAGATGCTAGAATGTTTTTTCTTAATGAAAAAATTCATTAAAAGTCTCAACGAAGTACCTTGTACAAAAAGCAGCAACAACTGAAAATATGGCAAAACGATAAAAAAAAAATATATATATATATATATATATATATATATATATATATATATATATATATATATATATATATATATATATATATATATATATATATATATATATATATGTTAAAAAAATATAGATATGTTAATATATGTAAAACTATTTGTTAAAAAGAAAAAAATAAATATATATATATATTAATACTAATTAATGTTAAAATATTTGTTTTTATTTTTTGAGACTTTTTAAAGTAAATCATATCATAGCAAATTATGTAAAAAATACCCTATGGCATCATGGTGACCACGCCCAAAACCACGCCCCCTACGCCCTTCTACGTGACGAACAAGAATGTTACTTGTGCAATTTTTCGGTCAAGTTACTACTTTGTACATCAGAACCACAGCCACAATTATTGTATCGGAAAAATAATAAGTTATGAGAAAGCCCACAGTTTTTTCACATTCATGCCGTTTTGTTGTATTGCACTTTGCAAAGTGTTCATATTTCCTACTTTATTTAACCGTCTGTGAATGCACCGCAGTTGTGTACTGAAGGACTACTATGGCTAAAATTCACTATTTTAAGCGACTTTAGGCTGGTTTTGTGAGGTGTGTTTGCCCGAATTGCCTCCGAGCTCCGCAGACTAACCACAAAACAGGAGGTTTGCGCTCTCCGGTTGTCGTGTTACGAGCGTGCAGACGGAGCGTGAGAATGAGTGGCAGTAAGTGGAGCGAAAACGAGAAAAATAGAATAAATAATGGGGAAGGGATGTTCACCATGCGGATTTAATTTCGCATGCTAATATAGACGAGGCTTAAGGACTCGGATGAGGCTAAAGGACATTTGACAAGGAGACAAGCAAAATTAATGGGATGGGGGAAAAAAATAGGAACCTGTCACATATCAATTGCAGCTTAAACAATTCAGTTATTTCGACTTCATTTTGGGTTTGTAATTTGCCTGGCTTGGTTTTATACACAATAATAATTGTTTAATTCGGTTAAAAAAATGTGGCCGGGGGCCAGGCTATATATATATATATATATATATATTGTATGTATACATATATAGGTTAAGTCAGAAAAAACTCAGAGGCTATACCATCCCTACAAGCCTGTTTCGCAGGTTTCCCTGCTCGTCAGGGGATTTTATTAGGGTCCGCACAGGACCTTTTCAAAAGGAATCCCAAAGGGAGTCCTTTTGCAATGGGACGAAAGGACCCTATTGAAATTGTAAGGTTTTATTATTATTAGGGTCCGCACAGGACCTTTTCAAAAGGAATCCCAAAGGGAGTCCTTTTGCAATGGGACGAAAGGACCCTATTGAAATTGTAATGTTTTATTATTCTTCTTCTTCTTCTTCTTCTTTGTTTCTTCTTCCGCAGCTTTGCGCACTACTTCGCCCCCCTTAACATGCTTCAAAACTCACCAAATTTTTTACACACATCCAAAAAGTGTGCCAGCAGACTTTAGTCAAAAAACCAAACCCAAAAAAATACACTTGCTCTCTAGCGCCCCCTAGGTAGAAAACTGCCTATAACTCCCACTAGGAAGGTCGTAGAGACATGAAACCAAAACCTGTATGTAGGTCTCAGTTAGACCTACAATTCATAATTTCACTTCTTCGGGCGAAAACCAACAGGAAGTTGGCAATTTCCCCTTCAAGACAAAAAATGACTAAAAACACTAATTTTTTATTTTTGACCTCTAATTTGACCCCCTTAAAATACTTCAAAACTCACCAAACTTCTCACACACATTGGGACTGGTGGAAACTGTGATCTAAAAAAAAAACCGAATCCCAAAACTCAAAATTGTGCTCTACATAATTTTTGAAAAAAAAAGAGAAAAAACTGCTCCTCAGAGGAAAACTCTGACAAAACTGCTTGTAACTTCCGGTAGGAACGTCGTAGAGACATGAAACAAATACCTCTATGTAGGTCTTGTCTAGACCTACATTTCATAGATTGACATCCTTCAGCGAAAATCAACAGGAAGTTTGTAATCTCCATTTCAAAACAACATTTTTGTACCAAACGGTCACCAAACATCAAACATTATCTCCTCTGAGCGCGTTTGTCGTTTCGGCTTCAAACTGCTACAGGAGAGAGATTGAACCCTTCTGATTAAAAGATGCGTACGGATTTTTATTTAGTGCTACCGTTTTGATTTTACGAGCCTTCAAAGACCCGCAGCACTGATGCTGCTACGGTGCCAAAAATGACAACGAAACTGCGATTAGACCTTCTTTGGCCTCAATACACACAACACCTATAATGACAATGTGAACTCAGACACAACTTCCTCTAACTCCCAGTACCAATATCGTAGAGACACGAAACAAAAACCTCTATGTAGGTCTCACTCAGGACTACCACTGGACAAAAGTATTGGACACCTAGGACTAGCACCTGCCAGAAGGCGGACCCGACCAATGCTGCTTGCAGCTTTAATTAGGGTCCGCCCTGTACCCTGTACAAAGGACTCCCCCAGGGAGTCCTTTGTACTGGTTACAAAGGAACCTATTGTTTTTGTAATGTTTATTATTATTATTATTATACCGACCCCACAAAGAACGCTAATTTGACCCACTTAACATGCTCCAAAACTCACCAAATTTGACACACAAGTCAGGACCTGCGAAAATTGCAAGTTATTAACAAAACCAACCCCCAAAAATAAAAATTGCGCTCTAGCGCCCCCTAGGAAAAAAAAAAACCAAACTGCCTGTAACTCCCACTAGGAAGGTCGTAGAGACATGAAACAAAAACCTGTATGTAGGTCAGACTTAGACCTACATTTCATAATTTTACATCCTCGGGCAAAAACCAACAGGAAGTTGGCAATTTCCCCTTCAAGACAAATTTGTACTAAAAAAACTGCTTTTTACGTCTTTGACCTCTACTTTGACCCCCTTAAAATACTTCAAAACTCACCAAACTTCGCACACACATTGGGACTGGTAGAAACTGTGATCTAAAAAAAAAACCGAACCCCGAAACTGAAAATTGTGCTCTACAGCAATTTTTTTATAAAACAGACAAAAAACTGCTTTTTAGAGGAAAACTCAGACAAAACTGCTTATAACTTCCGGTAGGAACGTCGTAGAGACATGAAACAAATACCTCTATGTAGGTCTCGTCTAGACCTACATTTCATACATTGACACCCTTCAGCAAAAATCAACAGGAAGTTTGTTATCTCCATTTCAAAACAACATTTTTGTACCAAACGGTCACCAAACATCAAACATTATCTCCTCTGAGCCCGTTTGTCGTTTCGGCTTCAAACTGCTACAGGAGAGAGATTGAACCCTTCTGATTAAAAGATGCGTACGGATTTTTATTTAGTGCTACCGTTTTGATTTTACGAGCCTTCAAAGACCCGCAGCACTGATGCTGCTACGGTGCCAAAAATGACAACGAAAATGCAATTAGACCTTCTTTGGCCTCAATACACACAATACCCTATAATGACAATGTGAACTCAGACACAACTTCCTCTAACTCCCAGTACCAATATCGTAGAGACACGAAACAAAAACCTCTATGTAGGTCTCACTCAGGACTACCACTGGACTAAAGTATTGGACACCTAGGACTAGTTAGGGTCCGCACAGGACCTTTTCAAAAGGAATCCCAAAGGGAGTCCTTTTGCAATGGGACGAAAGGACCCTATTGAAATTGTAATGTTTTATTAGGGTCCGCACAGGACCTTTTCAAAAGGAATCCCAAAGGGAGTCCTTTTGCAATGGGACGAAAGGACCCTATTGAAATTGTAAGGTTTTATTATTATTATTCTTTGTTTCTTTCTTCTTCCGCAGCTTTGCGCACTACTTCGCCCCCCTTAACATACCTCAAAACTCACCAAAATTTTTACACACATCCAAAAGGTGTGCCAGCAGACTTTAATATAAAAACCTAACCCCAAAAAACAAAATTGAGCTCTAGCGCCCCCTAGAAAAAAAAAAAAACAAACTGCCTGTAACTCCCACTAGGAAGGTCGTAGAGACATGAAACAAAAACCTGTATGTAGGTCTGCTCTAGACCTACAACTCATAATTTTATATCGTCGGGCGAAAACCAACAGGAAGTTGGCAATTTACCTTTTTTGACAAAAATGTACTAAAAACACTGTTTTTTACGTCTTTGACCTCTAATTTGACCCCCTTAAAATACTTCAAAACTCACCAAACTTCTCACACACATCGGGACTGGTAGAAATTGCGATCTCAAAAAATAACCGAACCCCGAAAATCAAAATTGTGCCCTTGAGCAATTTTTACATAAAACTGAGAAAAAACTGCTCCTCAGAGGAAAACTCTGACAAAACTGCTTATAACTTCCGGTAGGAACGTCGTAGAGACATGAAAAAAATACCTCTACGTAGGTCTCATTTAGACCTACATTTCATACATTGACACCCTTCAGCAAAAATCAACAGGAAGTTTGTTATCTCCATTTCAAAACAACATTTTTGTACCAAACGGTCACCAAACATCAAACATTATCTCCTCTGAGCCCGTTTGTCGTTTCGGCTTCAAACTGCTACAGGAGAGAGATTGAACCCTTCTGATTTAAAGATGCGTACGGATTTTTATTTAGTGCTACCGTTTTGATTTTACGAGCCTTCAAAGACCCGCAGCACTAAAGTTGCTACGGTGCCAAAAATGACAACGAAAATGCAATTAGACCTTCTTTGGCCTCAATACACACAATAGCCTATAATGACAATGTGAACTCAGACACAACTTCCTCTAACTCCCAGTACCAATATCGTAGAGACACGAAACAAAAACCTCTATGTAGGTCTCACTCAGGACTACCACTGGACAAAAGTATTGGACACCTAGGACTAGCACCTGCCAGAAGGCGGACCCGACCAATGCTGCTTGCAGCTTTAATTATTCTTCTTCTTCTTCTTTGTTTCTTCTTCCGCAGCTTTGCGCACTACTTCGCCCCCCTTAACATGCTTCAAAACTCACCAAATTTTTTACACACATCCAAAAAGTGTGCCAGCAGACTTTAGTCAAAAAACCAAACCCAAAAAATCACAATTGCTCTCTAGCGCCCCCTAGGAAGAAAACTGCCTCTAACTCCCACTAGGAAGGTCGTAGAGACATGAAACAAAAACCTGTATGTAGGTCTCAGTTAGACCTACAATTCATAATTTCACTTCTTCGGGCGAAAACCAACAGGAAGTTGGCAATTTCCCCTTCAAGACAAAAAATGACTAAAAACACTCATTTTTGATTTTTGAGCTGTAATTTGACCCCCTTAAAATACTTCAAAACTCACCAAACTTCTCACACACATCGGGACTGGTGGAAACTGTGATCTAAAAAAAAAACCGAATCCCAAAACTCAAAATTGTGCTCTACATAATTTTTGGAAAAAAAAGAGAAAAAACTGCTCCTCAGAGGAAAAATTAGACAAAACGGCTTGTAACTTCCGGTAGGAACGTCGTAGAGACATGAAACAAATACCTCTATGTAGGTCTCGTCTAGACCTACATTTCATAGATTGACATCCTTCAGCAAAAATCAACAGGAAGTTTGCTATTCCTCCTTCAAAACAAAATTTTTTTACCAAACGGTCACCAAACATCAAACGTTATCTCCTCTGAGCGCGTTTGTCGTTTCGGCTTCAAACTGCTACAGGACAGAGATTGAACCCTTCTGATTACACCGTCCGAACGGATTTTTAATAAGTGCTACCGTTTTGATTTTACGCGCCTTCAAAGACCCGCAGCACTGATGCTGCTACGGTGCCAAAAATGACAACGAATCTGCGATTAGACCTTCTTTGGCCTCAATACACACAATAGCCTATAATGACAATGTGAACTCAGACACAACTTCCTCTAACTCCCAGTACCAATATCGTAGAGACACGAAACTAAAACCTCTATGTAGGTCTCACTCAGGACTACCACTGGACAAAAGTATTGGGACACCTAGGACTACTTATTCCGCAGCTTTGCGCACTACTTTGCCCCCCTTAACATGCTTCAAAACTCACCAAATTTTACACACACATAGAAAAACGTGCCCCAAACACTTTAGTTAAAAACCAAACCCCACAAATCGAAATTGCGCTCTAGCGCCCCCTAGGAAGAAAACTGCCTGTAACTCCCAGTACGAATGTCATACAAACATGAAACTAAAACCTCTATGTAGGTCTCACTCAGGACTACCACTGGACAAAAGTATTGGGACACCTAGGACTACTTATTCCGCAGCTTTGCGCACTACTTTGCCCCCCTTAACATGCTTCAAAACTCACCAAATTTTACACACACATAGAAAAACGTGCCCCAAACACTTTAGTTAAAAACCAAACCCCACAAATCGAAATTGCGCTCTAGCGCCCCCTAGGAAGAAAACTGCCTGTAACTCCCAGTACGAATGTCATACAAACATGAAACTAAAACCTCTATGTAGGTCTCACTCAGGACTACCACTGGACAATAGTATTGGGACACCTAGGACTACTTATTCCGCAGCTTTGCCCCCCTTAACATGCTTCAAAACTCACCAAATTTTACACACACATAGAAAAACGTGCCCCAAACACTTTAGTTAAAAACCAAACACCACAAATCTAAATTGCGCTCTAGCGCCCCCTATGAAGAAAACTGCCTGTAACTCCCAGTACGAATGTCGTACAAACATGAAACTAAAACCTCTATGTCGGTCTCACTCAGGACTACCACTGGACAAAAGTATTGGGACACCTAGGACTACTTATTCCGCAGCTTTGCGCACTACTTTGCCCCCCTTAACATGCTTCAAAACTCACCAAATTTTACACACACATAGAAAAACGTGCCCCAAACACTTTAGTTAAAAACCAAACCCCACAAATCGAAATTGCGCTCTAGCGCCCCCTAGGAAGAAAACTGCCTGTAACTCCCAGTACGAATGTCATACAAACATGAAACTAAAACCTCTATGTAGGTCTCACTCAGGACTACCACTGGACAATAGTATTGGGACACCTAGGACTACTTATTCCGCAGCTTTGCCCCCCTTAACATGCTTCAAAACTCACCAAATTTTACACACACATAGAAAAACGTGCCCCAAACACTTTAGTTAAAAACCAAACACCACAAATCTAAATTGCGCTCTAGCGCCCCCTATGAAGAAAACTGCCTGTAACTCCCAGTACGAATGTCGTACAAACATGAAACTAAAACCTCTATGTCGGTCTCACTCAGGACTACCACTGGACAAAAGTATTGGGACACCTAGGACTACTTATTCCGCAGCTTTGCGCACTACTTTGCCCCCCTTAACATGCTTCAAAACTCACCAAATTTTACACACACATAGAAAAACGTGCCCCAAACACTTTAGTTAAAAACCAAACCCCACAAATCGAAATTGCGCTCTAGCGCCCCCTAGGAAGAAAACTGCCTGTAACTCCCAGTACGAATGTCATACAAACATGAAACTAAAACCTCTATGTAGGTCTCACTCAGGACTACCACTGGACAATAGTATTGGGACACCTAGGACTACTTATTCCGCAGCTTTGCCCCCCTTAACATGCTTCAAAACTCACCAAATTTTACACACACATAGAAAAACGTGCCCCAAACACTTTAGTTAAAAACCAAACACCACAAATCTAAATTGCGCTCTAGCGCCCCCTATGAAGAAAACTGCCTGTAACTCCCAGTACGAATGTCGTACAAACATGAAACTAAAACCTCTATGTCGGTCTCACTCAGGACTACCACTGGACAAAAGTATTGGGACACCTAGGACTACTTATTCCGCAGCTTTGCGCACTACTTTGCCCCCCTTAACATGCTTCAAAACTCACCAAATTTTACACACACATAGAAAAACGTGCCCCAAACACTTTAGTTAAAAACCAAACCCCACAAATCGAAATTGCGCTCTAGCGCCCCCTAGGAAGAAAACTGCCTGTAACTCCCAGTACGAATGTCATACAAACATGAAACTAAAACCTCTATGTAGGTCTCACTCAGGACTACCACTGGACAATAGTATTGGGACACCTAGGACTACTTATTCCGCAGCTTTGCCCCCCTTAACATGCTTCAAAACTCACCAAATTTTACACACACATAGAAAAACGTGCCCCAAACACTTTAGTTAAAAACCAAACACCACAAATCTAAATTGCGCTCTAGCGCCCCCTATGAAGAAAACTGCCTGTAACTCCCAGTACGAATGTCGTACAAACATGAAACTAAAACCTCTATGTCGGTCTCACTCAGGACTACCACTGGACAAAAGTATTGGGACACCTAGGACTACTTATTCCGCAGCTTTGCGCACTACTTTGCCCCCCTTAACATGCTTCAAAACTCACCAAATTTTACACACACATAGAAAAACGTGCCCCAAACACTTTAGTTAAAAACCAAACCCCACAAATCGAAATTGCGCTCTAGCGCCCCCTAGGAAGAAAACTGCCTGTAACTCCCAGTACGAATGTCATACAAACATGAAACTAAAACCTCTATGTAGGTCTCACTCAGGACTACCACTGGACAAAAGTATTGGACACCTAGGACTAGCACCTGCCAGAAGGCGGACCCGACCAATGCTGCTTGCAGCTTTAATTATTATTATTCTTTATTATTATTCCGCAGCTTTGCGCACTACTACGCCCCCCTTAACATGCTTCAAAACTCACCAAATTTGACATACACATTAAACCCCGGGTACAGCACACTTTAGTGGTAAAAAAAAATACCAAAAATCAACATTGCTCTCTAGCGCCCCCTAGGAAGAAAAATGCCTCTAACTCCCACTAGGAAGGTCGTAGAGACATGAAACAAAAACCTGTATGTAGGTCTCAGTTAGACCTACAATTCATAATTTCACTTCTTCGGGCGAAAACCAACAGGAAGTTGGCAATTTCCCCTTCAAGACAAAAAATGACTAAAAACACTCATTTTTGATTTTTGACCTCTAATTTGACCCCCTTAAAATACTTCAAAACTCACCAAACTTCTCACACACATTGGGACTGGTGGAAACTGTGATCTAAAAAAAAAACCGAATCCCAAAACTCAAAATTGTGCTCTACATAATTTTTGAAAAAAAAAGACAAAAAACTGCTCCTCAGAGGAAAACTCTGACAAAACTGCTTGTAACTTCCGGTAGGAACGTCGTAGAGACATGAAAAAAATACCTCTACGTAGGTCTCATTCAGACCTACATTTCATACATTGACACCCTTCAGCAAAAATCAACAGGAAGTTTTTTATCTCCATTTCAAAACAACATTTTTGTACCAAACGGTCACCAAACATCAAACGTTATCTCCTCTGAGCGCGTTTGTCGTTTCCGCTTCAAACTGCTACAGGAGAGAGATTGAACCCTTCTGATTAAAAGATGCGTACGGATAATGATTAAGTGCTACCGTTTTGATTTTACGAGCCTTCAAAGACCCGCAGCACTGATGCTGCTACGGTGCCAAAAATGACAACGAAACTGCGATTAGACCTTCTTTGGCCTCAATACACACAATAGCCTATAATGACAATGTGAACTCAGACACAACTTCCTCTAACTCCCAGTATGAATATCGTAGAGACACGAAACAAAAACCTCTATGTAGGTCTCACTCAGGACTACCACTGGACAAAAGTATTGGACACCTAGGACTAGCACCTGCCAGAAGGCGGACCCGACCAATGCTGCTTGCAGCTTTAATTATTATTATTCTTCCGCAGCTTTGCGCACTACTTCGCCCCCCTTAACATACTTCAAAACTCACCAAATTTTTTACACACATCCAAAAAGTGTGCCAGCAGACTTTAATATAAAAACCTAACCCCAAAACACAAAATTGAGCTCTAGCGCCCCCTAGGAAAAAAAAAAAACAGACTGCCTGTAACTCCCACTAGGAAGGTCGTAGAGACATGAAACAAAAACCTGTATGTAGGTCTGCTAAAGACCTACAACTCATAATGACACATTCTCGGGCGAAAATCAACAGGAAATTGGCAATTTACCTTTTTTGACAAAAATGTACTAAAAACACTGTTTTTTACATCTTTGACCTCTAATTTGACCCCCTTAAAATACTTCAAAACTCACCAAACTTCGCACACACATTGGGACTGGTAGAAATTGCGATCTCAAAAAAAAACCGAACCCCGAAACTCAAAATTGTGCTCTAGAGCAATTTTTTAATAAAACAGAGAAAAAACTGCTTTTTAGAGGAAAACTCAGACAAAACTGCTTATAACTTCCGGTAGGAACGTCGTAGAGACATGAAAAGAATACCTCTACGTAGGTCTCATTTAGACCTACATTTCATACATTGACACCCTTCAGCAAAAATCAACAGGAAGTTTGTTATCTCCATTTCAAAACAACATTTTTGTACCAAACGGTCACCAAACATCAAACATTATCTCCTCTGAGCCCGTTTGTCGTTTCGGCTTCAAACTGCTACAGGAGAGAGATTGAACCCTTCTGATTAAAAGATGCGTACGGATTTTTATTTAGTGCTACCGTTTTGATTTTACGAGCCTTCAAAGACCCGCAGCACTAAAGTTGCTACGGTGCCAAAAATGACAACGAAACTGCGATTAGACCTTCTTTGGCCTCAATGCACACAATAGCCTATACTGACAATGTGAACTCAGACACAACTTCCTCTAACTCCGAGTACCAATATCGTAGAGACACGAAACAAAAACCTCTATGTAGGTCTCACTCAGGACTACCACTGGACAAAAGTATTGGACACCTAGGACTAGCACCTGCCAGAAGGCGGACCCGACCAATGCTGCTTGCAGCTTTAATTATTATTATTATTTATTATTTATCAGGGAAACATGCGAAACAGGCTTGTAGGGATGATATAGCCTCTGAGTGTTTTCTGACCTAACGTATATTCCGCTCTACCCCAGTATTGAGCACTGTATAACTGATAAACACATATCTATCTATCTATATAAGTATATATATTATATGTACATATATATGTATATGTATATATATATATATATATATATATATATATATATATATATATATATATATATATATATATATATATATATATATATATATATATATATATATATATATATATACTGTATATATATATGTCTTAATTAGATTGTCCAAAAAAAAATATATATACTGTATATATATATATATATATATATATATATATATATATATATATATATATATATATATATATATATATATATATATATATATATATATATATATATATATATGCATGTATATATGCATGTATACATATATATGTGTATATATGTACATATTTACACAAACACAAACATATATATATATAACTATATAACTATATATATATATATATATATATATATATATATATATATATATATATATATACATATATAGTTTTATATATATATATATATATATATATATATATATATATATAGTTATATATATATATATATATATATATATATAGTTATATATATATATAACTATATATATAGTTATATATATATAACTATATATATATATAACTATATATATAGTTATATATATATATAACTATATATATAGTTATATATATATATATATATATATATATATAACTATATATATAGTTATATATATATATAACTATATATATATATATATATATATATATATATATATATATATATATATATATATATATATATATATATATATATATATATATATATATATATATATATATATATATATATATATAAAGCATGTTGTTTCAACGTTGTATTTGTGTTGTTGAATATTGGTTGGCAAATGACCAAATTTCAATGTCAAATCAACGTCAGAACCCAACATTGATTAAACGTTGTCAAAAAGCATGTTATTTCAACGTTGTATTTGTGTTGTAGAGTATTGGTTGAAAAATTACCAAAATTCAAGGTCAAATTAACATCACAACCAGACATTGATTAAACGTCATCAAAAACATGCTGTTTCAACGTTGTATTTGTGTTGTAGGTATTGGTTGGGAAATGACCAAATTTCAATGGTCAAGTACATTTTTAGAACCCAACATTAATTAAACGTCGTCAAAAAGCATGTTGCTCCAACGTTGTATTTGTGTTGTAGAATATTGGTTGGAAAAATGACCAAATTTAAATATCAAATCAACATCACAACCAGATATTGATTAAACGTCGTCAAAGAACATGTTGTTCCAACGTTATGTTTGAGTTGCTCAACGTCAGGACCTAATTCAACCAGATCTCAACGTTGTTTCAACGTCTCGTGTCTGCTGGGCATTGACCATGAACCAGTTGTCAGCCACATCGACCATATCTAATCCACACCTACCGTGCGGGGAATGCCTGAAAACTAATTGACAGTACCGAGACTTGACGGTGTATTTTGTGAACGCACACCAAGTAAGGCAGTTAATAAAAAAGTTAATTTTAACTTGCTGTGTTTATCACACTTTCCAACAACCCAACAAAACTCTGGTCAATCTCCTGTGTGGATTGGCAACCCTCTTCCATCTGATTCTAGGGATCAAAAAGGCTCCATGCAAGCATCTCCGGCATGTTAACCGGTGCACCTAATGAAGCGGCGTTAGACACCGGTGACAAAAGGAGACATTTCACCAAGATGCTCCGTCTAAAAGATATGTGGACATAGTCTGCAAATGATGTGTTGTTGTTGAGTGTCGGTGCTGTCTAGAGCTCGGCAAAGTAACCGTGTAATACTCTTTCATATCAGTAGGTGGCAGCAGGTAGCTAATTGCTTTGTAGATGTCGGAAACAGCGGGAGACAGTGTGCAGGTAAAAAGGTGTTAAACCAAAAATAAACAAAAGGTGAGTGCCCCTAAGAAAAGGCATTGCAGCTTAGGGAAGGCTATGCAGAACGAAACTAAAACTGAACTGGCTACAAAGTAAACAAAAACAGAATGCTGGACGACAGCAAAGACTTACTGTGGAGCAAAGACGGCGTCCACAAAGTACATCCGAACATGACATGACAATCAACAATGTCCCCACAAAGAAGAATAAAAACAAGGGAAATATTCTTGATGGCTAAAACAAAGTAGATGCGGGAAATATCGCTCAAAGGAAGACATGAAACTGCTAAAGGAAAATACAGAAAAAAGAGAAAAAGCCACCAAAATAGGAGCGCAAGACAAGAACTAAAACACTACACACAGGAAAACAGCAAAAAAGTCCAAATAAGTCAGGGTGTGATGTGACAGGTGGTGACAGTACACCTACTTTGAGACAAGAGCTGTATTGATGCATGCTTGGTTATGCTTTAAAGTCATATCCAACAATTGCGACAACGACTTTTTACTGTCAACTGAGTTTCGTTTTTTTATGATTTCCGCTGGTGGTGTTCCTCAGGATTTTTTCAACGCTCAAAAAAGGTTGAAAAACACTGCTTTAGTGGGACGTAAGCATGTAATTGCAGGGAGAAGGTATGGCTACAAAGTAAACAAAAACAGAATGCTGGACGACAGTAAAGACTTACTGTGGAGCAAAGAGGGCGTCCACAAAGTACATCCGAACATGACATGACAATCAACAATGTCCCCACGAAAAAGGATAAAAACAACTTAAACAGTCTTGATTGCTGAAAAGAAGACATGAAACTGCTACAGGAAAATACCCAAAAAAGAGAAAAATCCACCAAAATAAGAGCGCAAGACAAGAACTAAAACACTACACAAAGGAAAACAGAAAAAAATTTCAAATAAGACACGCATAGAGCAAGAGCTCGGCAAAGTAACCGTGTAATAATCTTCCATATCAGTAGGTGGCAGCAGGTAGCTAATTGCTTTGTAGATGTCGGAAACAGCAGGAGGCAGCGTGCAGGTAAAAAGGTGTCTAATGCTTAAACCAAAAATAAACAAAAGGTGAGTGCCCTTAAGAAAAGGCATTGAAGCTTAGGGAAGGCTATGCAGAACCAAACTAAAACTGAACTGTCTACAAAGTAAACAAAAACAGAATGCTGGACGACAGCAAAGACTTACTGTGGAGCAAAGACGGCGTCCACAATGTACATCTGAACATGACATGACAATCAACAATGTACCCACAAAGAAGGATAAAAACAACTGAAATATTCTTGATTGCTAAAACAAAGTAGATGCGGGAAATATCGCTCAAAGGAAAACATGAAACTGCTACAGGAAAATACAGAAAAAAGAGAAAAAGCCACTAA
This sequence comes from Entelurus aequoreus, assembly GCF_033978785.1. Lineage (NCBI taxonomy): Eukaryota > Metazoa > Chordata > Actinopteri > Syngnathiformes > Syngnathidae > Entelurus > Entelurus aequoreus. The sequence continues at coordinate 66,957,471 of NC_084739.1, forward strand.
AATAGGAGCACAAGACAAGAAGTAAAAACGCTACACACAGGAAAACAGCAAAAAAGTCAAAATAAGTCAGGGTTTGATGTGACAGGTGGTGACAGTACACCTACTTTGAGACAAGAGCTATAGTGATGCATGCTTGGTTATGCTTTAAAGTCATATCCAACAATTGCGACGACTTTTTACCGTCAACTGAGTTTCGTTTTTTAATGATTTCCGCTGGTGGTGTGCCTCGGGATTTTTTCGACGCTCAAAAAAGGTTGAAAAACACTGCTTTAGTGGGACGTAAACGTGTAATTGCAGCGAGAAGGTATGGCTACAAAGTAAACAAAAACAGAATGCTGGACGACAGCAAAGACTTACTGTGGAGCAAAGACGGCGTCCACAAAGTACATCCGAACATGACATGACAATCAAAAATGTCCCCACGAAAAAGGATAAAAACAACTTAAACAGTCTTGATTGCTGAAAGGAAGACATGAAACTGCTACAGGAAAATATCAAAAAAAGAGAAAAATCCACCAAAATAAGAGCGCAAGACACGAACTAAAACACTACACACAGGAAAACAGCAAAAAATTCAAACTAAGTCACGCATAGAGCAAGAGCTCGGCAGAGTAACTGTGTAATAATATTCCATATCAGTAGGTGGCAGCAGGTAGCTAATTGCTTTGTAGATGTCGGAAACAGCGGGAGGCAGTGTGCAGGTAAAAAGGTGTCTAATGCTTAGACCAAAAATAAACAAAAGGTGAGTGCCCTTAAGAAAAGGCATTTAAGCTTAGGGAAGGCTAAGCAGAATGAAACTAAAACGGAACTGGCTACAAAGTCCAACAAAATCAGAATGCTGGACGACAGCAAATACTTACTGTGGAGCAAAGACGGCGTCCACAATGTACATCTGAACATGACATGACAATCAACAATGTACCCACAAAGAAGGATAAAAACAACTGAAATATTCTTGATTGCTAAAACAAAGTAGATGTGGGAAATATCGCTCAAAGGAAGACATAAAACTGCTAAAGGAAAATACAGAAAAAAGAGAAAAAGCCACTAAAATAGGAGCGCAAGACAAGAAGTAAAAACGCTACACACAGGAAAACAGCAAAAAAGTCAAAATAAGTCAGGGTTTGATGTGACAGGTGGTGACAGTACACCTACTTTGAGACAAGAGCTATAGTGATGCATGCTTGGTTATGCTTTAAAGTCATATCCAACAATTGCGACGACTTTTTACCGTCAACTGAGTTTCGTTTTTTAATGATTTCCGCTGGTGGTGTGCCTATGGATTTTTTCGACGCTCAAAAAAGGTTGAAAAACACTGCTTTAGTGGGACGCAAACGTGTAATTGCAGCGAGAAGGTATGGCTACAAAGTAAACAAAAACAGAATGCTGGACGACAGCAAAGACTTACTGTGGAGCAAAGAGGGCGTCCACAAAGTACATCCGAACATGACATGACAATCAACAATGTCCCCACGAAAAAGGATAAAAACAACTTAAACAGTCTTGATTGCTGAAAGGAAGACATGAAACTGCTACAGGAAAATATCAAAAAAAGAGAAAAATCCACCAAAATAAGAGCGCAAGACACGAACTAAAACACTACACACAGGAAAACAGCAAAAAATTCAAACTAAGTCACGCATAGAGCAAGAGCTGGGCAGAGTAACTGTGTAATAACATTCCATATCAGTAGGTGGCAGCAGGTAGCTAATTGCTTTGTAGATGTTGGAAACAGCGGGAGGCAGGGTGCAGGTAAAAAGGTGTCTAATGCTTAAACCAAAAATAAACAAAAGGTGAGTGCCCTTAAGAAAAGGCATTGCAGCTTAGGGAAGGCTATGCAGAACCAAACTAAAACTGAACTGGCTACAAAGTCAACAAAATCAGAATGCTGGACGACAGCAAAGACTTACTGTGGAGCAAAGGCGGCGTCCACAATGTACACCCGAACATGACATGACAATCAACAATGTCCCCACAAAGAAGGATAAAAACAAGTGAAATATTCTTGATTGCTAAAACAAAGCAGATGCGGGAAATATCGCTCAAAGGAAGACATGAAACTGCTACAGGAAAATACAGAAAAAAGAGAAAAATCCAACAAAATAGGAGTTTAGTTTTTTAATGATTTCCGCTGGTGGTGTGCCTCCGCATTTTTTCAAGGCTGAAAAAAGTTTGCAAAACACCGCTTTAGTGGGACGTGTAGGTGTTATTGCAGGGAGAAGGTATGGCTGAAGACCACATCCGAGTCTCGCTCTGCGGCTCCCATCAGCACCAGCACATTATCCACATGCCAATAACGCTCCGAGCTGATCGGCCGACACTCGGCGGGTCAGCAGGGGGCCCCTGGGAGCCGCGTGTGCTGCATGTGCTTGTTCAAAAAAAAAAAGTATAATTAAAATAAGTCCACACGCTCATATCACGGCGCCGAGCGTGGATGCGAGGCAGAAGATTGAAATATCGATCGGCGGGGCGAGATATCTGTGGCCAAGTGCTTTGAACGCCACGCTTATGACCTGAAATCATGGCTCTCCCGATGTTTATCTGCGGCCCCTCACTGTCACTGGAGCCATCAATTATGTTGATCATGCGGGATTTCATCAATCCATCATCAATGACTTACAATATATTCAAAAATATATCATTATTGCCTGGCCTAGTCATCCTTTTATTGATTAAAAAAAAACAATTGTCCAGGGTGTACCCCGCCTTCCGCCCGAATCTAGCTGAGATAGCGACCCCGAAAGGGACAAGCGGTAGAAAATGCATGGATGAATTGAACTGCACTACTTCACTGTAACCATCAGAGGCACTGTTGAGTCAGTTGTAAAGTGTATTCCCACTCAACAATGGCTTAACTCAGTGGTCCCCAACCACCGGGTACCGGTCCGTGGACCGATTGGTTCCGGGCCGCGGCCGCACAATAATTTTTTTTTTTTTTTTTTAAATTAAATCAACATAAAAAACACATTATATACATTATATATCTATATAAATCAATACAGCCTGCAGGGATACAGTCCGTAAGCACACATGATTGTATTTCTTTATGAGAAAAAAAAAAAAAAAAATTACTACCCCCACCCCCTCTCCCCCCGGTCCGTGGGACACATTTTCAAGCGTTGACCGGTCCGCAAGTACAAAAAGGTTGGGGACCACTGGCTTAACTGACAGGAGTTTGGGGCATTAAAGGCCTACTGAAAGCCACTACTAGCGACCACGCAGTCTGATAGTTTATATATCAATGATGAAATCTTAACATTGCAACACATGCCAATACGGGCGGGTTAACTTATAAAGTGACATTTAAAACTTCCCGGGAAATATCCGGCTGAAACGTCGCGGTATGATGACGTATGCGCGTGACGAAGTCAGAGTAACGGAAGTTATGGTACCCGTAGAATCCTATACAAAAAGCTCTGTTTTCATTTCATAATTCCACAGTATTCTGGACATCTTTTGCAATTTGTTTAATGAACAATGAAGGCTGCAATGAAGACAGTTGTAGGTGGGATCGGTGTTTTAGCAGCGGACTACAGCAACACAACCAGGAGGACTTTGTTGGAGCGCTAGCCGCGCTAGGCGCCGACCTCACCTTTGACTTCCTACGTCTCCGGGCCGCCAAACGTATCGGGTGAAGTCCTTCGTCCTTCTGCCGATCGCTGGAACGCAGGTGAGCACGGGTGTTGATGAGCAGATGAGGGCTGGCTGGCGTAGGTGGAGAGCTAATGTTTTTAGCATAGCTCTGTGAGGTCCCGTTGCTAAGTTGCTAAGTTAGCTTCAATGGCGTCGTTAGCACAGCATTGTTAACCTTCGCCAGCCTGAAAAGCATTAACCGTGTATTTACATGTCCACGGTTTAATAGTATTGTTGATTTTCTATCTATCCTTCCAGTCAGGGGTTTATTTTTTTGTTTCTATATGCAGTTAAAGCACGATGCTGTCACGTTAGCTCGTAGCTAAAGCATTTCGCTGATGTATTGTTGTGGAGATAAAAGGCACTGAATGTCCATTTCGCGTTCTCGTCTCTCATTTTCAAGAGGATATAGTATCCGAGGTGGTTTAAAATACAAATCCGTGATCCAAAATAGAAAAAGGAGAGAGTGTGGAATCCAATGAGCCAGCTTGTACCTAAGTTACGGTCAGAGCGAAAAAAGATACGTCCATCACTGCCTCTCAAGTCCTTCACTGTAACGTTCCTCATCTACGAATCTTTCATCCTCGCTCAAATTAATGGGGTAATCGTCACATTCTCGGTCCGAATCTCTCTCGCTCCATTGTAAACAATGGGGAATTGTGAGGAATACTAGCTCCTGTGACGTCACGCTACTTCCGGTACAGGCAAGGCTTTTTTTTATCAGCGAGCAAAAGTTGCGAACTTTATCGTCGATTTTCTCTATTAAATCCTTTCAGCAAAAATATGGCAATATCGCGAAATGATCGAGTATGACACATAGAATGGATCTGCTATTCCCTTTTAAATTTTAAAAAATCATTTCAGTAGGCCTTTAAGGGACGTCCATCCATCCATTTTCTACCGCTTGTCCCGTTCCGGGTCGCGGGGGTGCTGTGATGAATACATTTGCATTATTATTATTGTAATTGACTGCCTTAAAAAAAAAAAAAGGAATTCACTCGGACAAAACTGACTTTATAGTGAATTTTACAACTTGGCACAAATAGTTCACACTAGGGTTGTCCCCGATACCAATATTTTAGTACCGGTACCGGTACTAAAAATACATATGTTTATTATTGTAATTTAGTCCTTCAATAAAATAGTGAACATACTAGACAACTTGTCTTTTAGTAGTAAGTAAACAAACAAAGACTCCTAATTAGTCTGCTGACGTATGCAGTAACATATTGTGTCATTTATACACCTATTATTTTGTACACATTATAAAGGACAAACTGTAAAAAATGATTATTTAATCTACTTGTTCATTTACTGTTAATATCTGCTTATTTTCTGTTTTAACATGTTCTATCTACACTTCTGTTAAAATGTAATAATCACTTATTCTTCTCTTCTTTGATACTTTACATTAGTTTTGGATGATACCGCAAATGTAGGTATCGATCCGATAAAAAATATCGATGTAATCATAGTAGTATCGACTAGATACGGTATTGTACTTGGTATCATTACAATGGATGTCAGGTGTAGATCCACCCATGGCATTTGTTTACATTGTGACGCCGGTGAGCTATTGTATCCTCCAACGGTGTGTAGTGAAGCATGTTTAGCTAATCCTCGTCCTCCAGTGATAATGCTACTTGTAAGAAACATACTTTATTTGTCACCATGGAGGCCAGGATCAGTGATTTAGAAGTAGCTAAAACACTGCCGATTGCGGATGGACATTAGCCGCTAGCTAGCCATGTCTTACAGTGTTATAACTTCACCTTTATCTTTACTTGTATACCAAAATGCGTCCATTCTCCCTTTTCTGTCTACACGCTGTGTCTGCTTGTAAGTACTCTGTGTGTGCGCGCTGCCAAACATGCTCCTCAGCTCGTAAAAAAATAATATGGCGAACCGGTACTTTTCCAACAGAGTATAGTCCCGTTTGTGATTCATTAGTACCGCAATACTATACTAGTACCGGTATACCGTACAACCCTGATACATACATATATATATATACATATATAATTTTGGCATACATTATTTACATAATTTCCATAATCAAAAAAGATGAAGCTAAACTCCAATAATGATCTTAAAACAGGAATAATTCTACTTCTTATTTTGATTTGGCCACAGCCCGTTCAGGCAGCAAGACAGTTGGGTCTGAACTTTGTCGGAGTTAATTAGTTTTTTTAAGGCAGTCAATTATAATAATAATAATGCTAAATTATTCATCACGTCTCTTAATGCCCCGAACTCCTGTTTTTTTAAGCCATTGTTAAAGGGAATGATGTTAATAGGATGACTTGAATGACTATGAACAAACTGCATATATATATATATATATATACATATATTGGTGTATATATATATGTATGTATGTATGTATGTATGTATATATATATATATATATATATATATATATATATATATATATATATATATATATATATATATATATATATATATATATATATATATATATATATATATATATATATATATATATATATATATATATATATATATATATATGTATATATATACATACATATATATATATATATATATATATATATATATATATATATATATATATATATATATATATATATATATATATATATGTATATATGTATATATATATATATATGTGTGTGTGTGTGTGTGTGTGTGTGTGTGTGTGTGTGTGTGTGTGTGTGTGTGTGTGTGTGTGTGTGTATATACGTGGATTAAACTATTTAATTGAGATAATCGCAGTGTGTTCATAGTTAATTAAAATATCATCTCAATTTATCACAGTTAGATATAATTTTTAATCATTAAAAATATAATTTTCAATCATGTATTTCCACAATTGGACAATTTGTTTTCTTCAATGAAATGTTTTTTAAACATCATGCTTTTTTTTAAACAACTCAACCCAAAAAAGACAATAACATTTAAAAAAATAAAAAAAATACCTGCAGTGTCTTGTCGTGTTTTGGTGTCTTACCAGAATTACAGAATTTTTATTCCTGCTGTAGGACCACTTGTATCTACTTGTCAACAAACGGGGTATTGTTTGGAATGGCAAGTTTGTCACTTCAATCATTGATTTGTTGTTCATTATTGCCATTGTGTGCGTATGTATCACTGCTCTGTCACAGTGTGATGTTGCCTCTTCCTGTTTAAATGAAGTTAATTTCTTGTCAACAAACGGGGTATTGTTTGGATGGCAAGTGTATCACTTTATTCATTGATTTGTTGTTCATTATTCCCATCGTGTGTGTGTGTTGTTGTCTGCTGTGTCACGGTGTGATGTTGCCTCTTCCTGTTTGATATCAAGTTCATTTTAGTGCGATACTGCTTGTTACTTTAGCCAGTCAAAAGATATTTCCTGAATTGAACTTGCCGCACTTATCACGCTGTCTTGTTGTCGACTTAAAACCACATCAAAACTAGCACGTTACGTCAAGCCGTCGCTAACCGCATCGTAACGCACCTAGAAGTAGTTAGTTACATTACTCGTGACTAGTAAAAGTAAAGACGTCACTAACGCCACTATTACATAACGCCGTTATTACGAACACCGGCGATTGGTTTGAGAAGGAGTCCTGACGGCCTGAAGGTCTCCGATAAAAAGAATGACCCTGGACTTGCTGCCCACCGCCTTTACTTTCTGCTAAGCAATTAGTTCCAAAATGCATTTGTGCTTTACTTACCAAGAGGGAAATCTTCCATTCCAAATGAAAGAACACAATTAAACAATCGTATTAAACCCTCAGAGGTCAAGAAGTAATAATACCATGGATTTCAAGGAGTCTCAATGTAGTCCTCTTTGGAAGTATTATATGGAGCTCTTGGGATAAACCTATTAAAGAGGACTTATGATGAAAAATAACTTGTTTTTTATCTATACATGACTGATTTTGTGTAATTTGTACCTATTGGTACCTGTTTTTGTATATTTTTTACCTATTGGTACCTGTTTTTGTGTATTTTATTGGTACCTGTTTTTGTGTATTTTTTTTTACCTATTGGTACCTGTTTTTGTGTATTTTATTGGTACCTGTTTTTGTGGGTTGTTTTACCTATTAGTACCTGTTTTGTGTATTTTTTACGTAATGATACCTGTTTCTGTGTATTTTGTACCTATCGGTACCTGTTTGTGTGTATTGTTTACTTATTGATACCTGTTTTTGTGTATTGTTTACTTATTGATACCTGTTTTTGTGTATTTCTTACCTATTGTTACCTGTTTTTGTGTATTCTTTACCTATCGTTACCTGTTTTTGTGTATTATTTACCTATTGTTACAAGTTTTTGTGTATTTACCTATTGGTACCTGTTTTTGTGGGCTTTTTTTTACCTATTAGTACCTGTGTTGTGTAATTTTTACCTAATGATACTTGTTTTTGTGTATTTTTTACCTATTGGTACCTGTTTTTGTGTATTTTTTACCTATGGGTACCTGTTTATGTCCATTTTTTACTTATTGGTACCTGTTTTTGTGTATTTTTTACGTATCGGTACCTGTTTTTGTGTATTGTTTACTCATTGATACCTGTTTTTGTGTGTTTCTTACCTATTGTTACTTGTTTTTCCGTATTGTTTACTTATTGATACCTGTTTTTGTGTATTATTTACCTATTGGTACCTGTATTTGGGTATTCTTTACCTATTGGTACCTGTTTTTGTGTTTTTTTTTTTTACTTATTAGTACCTGTTTTGTGTATTTTTTACCAAATGATACCTGTTTCTGTGTATTTTTTACTTATTGGTACTTGTTTTTGTCTATGTTTTTCTTATTGATACCTGTTTTTGTGTATTTTTTACGTATTGATGCCGGTTTTTGTGTATTGTTTACTTATTGATACCTGTTTTTGTGTATTTCTTACCTATTGTTACCTGTTTTTGTACCTGTTTTTGTGTATTCTTTACCTATTATTACCTGTTTTTCTGTATTGTTTACTTATTGATACCTGTTTTTGTGTATTCTTTACCTATTGGTTCCTGTTTTTGTGGGAGGGGTTTACCTATTAGTACTTGTTTTGTGTATTTTTTACCAAATGATACCTGTTTTTGTGTATTTTTTAACTATTGGTACCTGTTTTTGTGTAGTTTTTACCTATTGGTACTTGTTTTTGTCTATTTTTTACTTATTGGTACCTGTTTTTGTGTATTTTGTATCTATTGATACCTGTTTTTGTGTATTTTCTACCTACTGGTACCTGTTTTTGTGTATTTGTTTACCTATTGGTACTTGTTTTTGTGTATTTTCTACCTATTGGTACCTGTTGGTACCCTCTACACTCACTCTCAGTTGGTTTAATGCTACGCTCAAACTGCTTGACCATGATGTGAACCAAGCCGCCAAGAAGAAGAAAAAGGGATGTGACGTCATACGCAACCCTCCTTTCGAGTGCATTAGAACTCACACTTGACCACTATTAGAAAGCGTGCACATGCAGTTTAGCGAGAAGTCACGAGGGAGCCTCGCCGTCCGACCGGGCAATCAAGCCCGAATCGATGTAATTAAAGTCGGAGTGCTTTCATGTTCCAACAACAATCACGGAAAATCAAACGCAACTTGAAAGTCTCGTCGCTATCAAACCCGAACAAGGACGATCCCTCCCCGTTACGAGTCATCTTTGGTCACATCTGATGCAAAGTTAGGACCGCCGCATTGAAGTCGTTTCCCGTCCCTTAGATGAGATATATTATCAGTCATTTACATCTCGTGGAGCCCCGCCGCCAACATCTTGTCATAAAATGCCATCAATTTCCCCCCCGCCCGCAGCCTCCAGAGCACTTTTGGGCAAGCGCGGCAAGGCTTCCGAGTGTATAAATCTCAAATTATGTGCGAAGAGAGTGACAAGCCCATCAGTGATGATCCAGCGAACAGTGTCCCTGGGTATAAAAAGGCCATCTTTGGTGAAGACGTTCCGTGGCAGCGGCATATTTCAACCGCGTCACCCACAAATCACATCGTATCAGGCACATTTCGCCTTTATTGACGGGAAATAATGCACGGACAGCACCAAAGGGACCTGCATAGAACCAAAACTGTATGCCTTCCATTTTTCTGTGGGGCTATTTGCGAGATATGTTATTTATGGCTCTGTGGAGGGAGACAAACCTTGATGAGTTGTTCATTAAAGTGTGACAAAATAGTGCAAAGCGTGAAAATGTAAAGATAGAGAAACCTGCCGGGAAGTCAAAGTGGTCTGTGTAACATGTATTCGGTCTGTTATTTTTATCTTATAGCTGAGATCAGTGGCACGAGAGTATTTTAGCAATACAGGAAAATAATACACAAACAATGAGTAGGAATAAAATGTATACACTACCGTTCAAAAGTTTGGGGTCACCCAAACAATTTAGTGGAATAGCCTTCATTTCTAAGAACAATAATAGACTGTCGAGTTTCAGATGAAAGTTCTCTTTTTCTGGCCATTTTGAGCGTTTAATTGACCCCACAAATGTGATGCTTCAGAAACTCAATCTGCTCAAAGGAAGGTCAGTTTTGTAGCTTCTGTAAGGAGCTAAACTGTTTTCAGATGTGTGAACATGACTGCACAAGGGTTTTCTAATCATCAATTAGCCTTCTGAGCCAATGAGCAAACACATTGTACCATTAGAACACTGGAGTGATAGTTGCTGGAAATGGGCCTCTATACACCTATGTAGATATTGCACCAAAAACCAGACATTTGCAGCTAGAATAGTCATTTACCACATTCGCAATGTATAGAGTGTATTTCTTTCAAGTTAAGACTAGTTTAAAGTTGTCTTCATTGAAAAGTACAGTGCTTTTCCTTCAAAAATAAGGACATTTCAATGTGACCCCAAACTTTTAAACGGTAGTGTATATTTTTATAAAAAAAAAACTATGAATAAAACCAGAATAAAAATTTGGACAAAATAAAAATGTCAATAAAAAAATTGTATAGGATGATATACCTAGGGCTGGGCGATATTGCTGACAACTGAATCACGATATGGGCTTTTTATATTGGTCAATATCGATAATTATTGATATTTTTTATGACCTATCGAAAGAAAATGATTAAATGTTAACATTTTTATTTCAAATGTAACCTTCCTCTGATTATAATCCACTCAGTTACCACGGCAGAAATAAACAATGGAAACAAACTTCTAAAATCACATTTAACACTTTAACGATGAATTCTTTAAATTAAGGTGCAAAAATAAGGAATACGTAAGAAACTATTAACAAAGTGTGACAAAATAGTGCAAAGTGTGAAAATGTAAAGATAGAGAAACCTGCCGGGAAGTCAGGTGGTCTGTGTAACATGTATTTGGTCTGTTATTCAAGTATGGAAATAAATGTATGTTATGCAGTGATAATTATTTAAATATTATTGGACCAACATATTTTACGAATAAAACAAGAATAAAAATTAAAACATAGTAAAAATGTCAATAAAAAATTGTACAGTATAATATACCTAGGGCTGGGCGATGTGACTGACAACTGAATCACGATATATTTTTTTTTATTGGTCGATATCGATAATGATTGATATGTTTTATGATCTATGGAAAACAGTATTAAATATTAACATCTTTATTTCAAATGTAACCTTTCTGTTATTATAATCCCCTCAGTTATCAAGGCAGAAAGGAACAGAAAGAAACAATGTAAACAAACTTCTAGAATCCCATTTAACACTTAACAATAACCTCCTTAAATTAAGGTGCAAAACTAAGAAATATGTAAGAAATGATTACTAAAGTGTGACAAAATAGTGCAAAGTGTGAAAATGTAAAGATAGAGACACCTGCCAGGAAGTCGGGTGGTCTGTGTAACATTTATTTGGTCTGTTATTATTATTCAAGTATAGAAATTAATGTATTTTATGCAGTAATTATTATTTAGATATTATTGGACCAACATATTTTATAGCAGCACATTTGTTACATTTTATTATTTATTTACAGTCCTGCACTTTAGTTTCTTCCTGTTGTTTCTCTACATCCGAATAGAACCAAAACTATATACCTTCTTTTTTTCTGGGGGCTATTTGTGAGATATGTTATTTATGGCTCTTTGAAGGGAGCCGGATCTTGAGGAGCCGTTCATTAAAGTGTGACAAAATAGTGCAAAGTGTGAAAATGTAAAGATAGAGAAACCTGCCAGGAAGTCAGGTGGTGTGTGTAACATTTATTTGGTCTGTTATTCTTATGCAAGTATGGAAATTAATTTATGTTATGCAGTAGTAATTATTTAAATATTATTGGACCAACATATTTTACGAATAAAACAAGAATAACAATTATATAAAATGTCAATACAAATATGTACAGTATTACATACCTAAGGCTGGGCGACATGGCTGACAACTTAATCACGATATGGGCTTTTTATATGGGTTGATATTGATAATTATTGATGTTTTTCATGACCTATGGAAAAAATAAATAAACGGGAACATTTCTATTTCAAATGTAACCTTCCTCTGATTATTATGTCCGTCAGTTATCAATGCAGGAAGAAACAATGTAAACAAACTTCTAGAATCACATTTAACACTTAACAATAACCTCTTTAAATTAAGGTGCAAACATAAGCAATATGTAAGAAATTATTACTAAAGTGTGACAAAATAGTGCAAAGTGTGAAAATGTAAAGATGGAGAAACCTGCCGGGAAGTCAAGTGGTCTGTGTAACATGTATTTGGTGTATTATTCTTATTCAAGTATAGAAATGAATCACGCACATAATAAACCTATCAATTACACAAGGCCAAGTACCAAAAGATTTTAAGATAGCAAGAGTAACTCCCCTCTTTAAAAAAGGAAGCAAATTGGAACCTGGCAACTACCGACCTGTTTCTATTCTCAGTTCCATTTCCAAAGTAATGGAGAAAATAGTTTATGAACAGGTCGATAGTTACCTTGCCACTTATAAACTCATGTACAAATTCCAATCCGGCTTCAGAACTAACCACTCCACTGACACATGCCTTCTCTATCTGAGCGACCACATCAACTGGCGGGAACTCTCGTTCAACCCTTTTTCGATTACGCATGCACCTCCTGGTACCCTAGCCCCTCCAAAACCCTCTAATCTAAACTCCAAACATCTCAGAACAAGCTAGTCAGGTTACTTCTAGACCTCCACCCCAGATCCCACCTCACTCCTACCCACTTCTCTAAAGTGGGCTGGCTCAAGGTGGAGGACAGAGTTAAACAACTTGCACTGAGCCTAGTCTATAAAATCCACTACACCTCCCTGATACCGAAGTACATGTCAAACTACTTCCGCCATAACCACAACACCAGGGGGAGCTCCACTAACCACGTTAAACCCAGATTCCGAACTAACAAAGGTCTTAACTCATTCTCTTTCTATGCCACATCAATGTGGAATGCGCTCCCAACAGGTATAAAAGAAAGGGCATCTCTATCCTCCTTCAAAACCACAATAAAAGTTCACCTCCAGGCAGCTACAACCCTAAACTAACACCCTCCCCGGATTGCTAATAATCAAATGTAAACAATCAAATGCAGATACTTTTTCTTATGCCTTCTGATCTCTCTCTCTCTCTCTCTCTCTCTATGTCCACTACTTGATGTCCATATCCTACCCCCCCCCCCCCACTCCACACCCCTGATTGTAAATAATGTAAATAATTCAATGTGATTATCTTGTGTGATGACTGTATTATGATGATAGTATATATTATAGTATATATCTGTATCATGAATCAATTTAAGTGGACCCCGAGTTAAACAAGTTGAAAAACTTATTCGGGTGTTACCATTTAGTGGTCAATTGTACGGAATATGTACTTCACTGTGCAACCTACTAATAAAAGTCTCAAACAATTTATGTTATGCAGTAATCATTATTTAGATATTATTGGACCAACATATTTTATAGCAGCACATTTGTTACATTTTGTTATTTATTTACAGTCCTGCACTTTAGTTTCTTCCTGTTGTTTCTCTACATCCGAACAGAACCAAAACTATACACCTTCTTTTTTCTGGGGGCTATTTGTGAGATATGTTATTTATGGCTCTTTGAAGGGAGCCGGATCTTGAGAAGCCGTTCATTAAAGTGTGACAAAATAGTGCAAAGTGTGAAAATGTAACTATAGAGAAACCAGCCAGGAATTCAGGTGGTCTGTGTAACATTTATTTGGTCTGTTATTCTTATTCAAGTATGGAAATGAATATATGTTATGCAGTAATAATTATTTAAATATTATTGGACCAACATATTTTATGAATATAACAAGAATAAAAATTAAGACATAATAAAAATGTCAATAAAAAATTGTACAGTATAATATATCTAGGGCTTAGCTGACAACTGATTCACGATATGTTTTTTTTTTATTGGTCGATATCGATAATTATTGATATTTTTTATGACCTTGGGAAAAAAGTATTACATTTTAAAATTTTTATTTCAAATGTAACCTTTCTGTGATTATAATCCCCTCAGTTATCAATGTAAACAAACTTCTAAAATCACAATTAACACTTTAACAATAACATCTTTAAATTAAGGTGCAAAAATAAGGGATACGTAAGAAATGATTACTAAAGTGTGACAAAATAGTGCAAAGTGTGAAAATGCAAAGATAGAGAAACTGCCCGGAAGTCACGTGGTCTGTGTAACATGTATTTGGTCCGTTATTCAAGTATGGAAAGGAATTTATGTTATGCAGTAATTATTATTTAAATATTATTGGAGCAACATATTTTACAGCAGCACATTTGTTACATTTTATTTATTTTATCTTTTGTATGTTGTTTCTGTACATCCCAATAGGGAACGGAACGAGGGTTGAAAAGAACAGATGAGCGTGGAAAACAACTACAGTCCGTTTAAAAAAACAAATAAATAAATATACCATACTGTCGAGGTGACTTTTCCTGTTGCATCCACCATTTCTCCGCTCTCTGCAGCACTCATGTTTTACTTGATCTTCTCTTCATGCAGAGAATCAACAGCGAGACAAGAAGATGGCGCAAACAAACTCGATAGTTGATACTGTTACGCAATTGGCTGTTTAAACGTGTCCCTCCCATTTGCTGAATGATCACTTTCTCCTTTTACCCCCAACCTGGTGTTTATACTACTTTACATAATAGAACAATTAACCGGAAAAGTGGATACAAATAAATGGACAAAAACAATTCAAAGTCAAAATAACAAAAAAGTGAATCCAAATGCTACATTTTCTGTATCTGCATCTGCATAAAATAAAATGGCTCCAACTATGACTCGGTTCTCATTGTTCACCTGCAAGAGCCGTTCAAAAGACTCGACTCGTTCACGAACGTCACATCTCGACTAGTTCCGCCATTATATTCCTATGGGGCCCCTGATTAATGCAGCTGCCCGCTGAAATCAGGCGATCACCTGGGAGACAAATGAGCAGACGAAGTCTTGGAATATAGTTTTAGACCACAGGTGTCAAACTCAAGCCACTTCATTTTATTTGGCCCTGGAAATAACATGTATCGATAAAGTACTGTCACTTCTCTTACTAAATGTATTATTTATTTCTATTATGGGAGAAAAAAAATAGATGTATTCCATGATGTTAACTTAAATATTGTCTAACTATGCAAAAAATATATGATCAAACATTTTTAAATAGAAATAAATACTAATAATAGTGGTTTCAAAGCAAGTTATCCATCAAATTGTGCAACGTAAAAAGTAGCAATAGATTTGATGGTCAAATTGTGACATTTACTGTGGTTGTTACAGCATTTTTCTCTAAATGAAAAAAAAAAAACAGTACCGTAATTTCCGGACTATAAGCCGCACCTGACTATAAGCCGCACCAGCTAAATTTAGGGGAAAATACAGATTGCTCCATATATAAGCCGCACCCGACTATAAGCCGCAGGGTTTTGGTGTGTAATTACCGTAGTATATAGGGGTTCCTGCTACCACGGAGAGAGATGACTGTTTGGGAGCGCAAAACGTCCCATTTATTAACAATAAATCTTTCAATCATTCAATCAAACTTTCACATCTTTGACATGGCGAACAGCATTCGTGCAGAGTACAAATAATACAACGGTGCAAAGTAATACAAAGTGCTCGCCTGTACGTTATCAAAATAACCAGCCTACCGGTATATGAAAAGTCAGTCTTTAATCATTGTGTCATCGTCTTCCTCCTGCGTACTAAAACCACCGAAATCCTCTTTGTCGGTGTCGGAGAAGAACAGGCCGTATATAAGCCGCACCCTTGTATAAGCCGCAGGGACCAGAACGAGGGGGAAAAGTAGCGGCTTATAGTCCGGAAATGACGGTACTTGTTTTTACTGTAATTAACTGTGGTGCCGTTTTGGCATTTACAGTAATACACCGAAAAATATACTTTGTATGTAAAAAAAAAATGGTGTAAATAAAAAAACAAAACTGGCAGCTCAGGTGCCAAATGTGTACTGTAAAATTGCATTTTGTTTTTAAATTAAAAGTAAAAAAATAAATAAAAATTACAGTAAAATTCTGGCAACTGAACTGCCTTTTTTTTTTTTTTTTAACCATAAAAACAGCAGTATTCTTTTTCCATTTATACATAAATAAATAAATAAATAAGTTAATTTAATAACTTTTTAATAATTATTAATAATAATTTAATAACTTAATTTACAGTAATATACACTACATTTTGAGGTGAAATTATTGCAATTTACCATATTTTTTTTTACATTCTAGTTTTTTTTCAATGCATAAAACAATGGTGTAAAAATAGTATTCACTGTTAGATGCGGCCCTCAGGGGCCAAACATGACTGCCATGGTGGCCCTCAGCGAAAACCACATTTGACACCTCTCTTTTAGGATCTATTTGGGGGATAAGCCACGAAATAAATCTCCACGACAAGAATCTAGCAGAGGCTCCATAAGTGAGAGTAAGATGAATGTGTCCCTAAAGGTCAAACTTTGTCATCATCCTGATTGGGAGTTGATTGTTCCTTGCATAATTGATGCGGCGTGATTGCAGCCAAACACTTAACATGAAATAACACCACGGGAAACTCACCCACAAGCTAAAAGTGCAACATTTGACATAAAAGTGACTTGAATTGATTTGCTTTGATTGCAGAAAATACGCCATTTTGCGCATTGCGCGCACGATTAAAGCCCTTTTTTTTTGTGCGCAAATGCAACACATGATCAATGTTTACTTATATATCTTATAAATGCTGCAAGTTGTGCACAGAACACCACGTGTTGCTTCATTTTGGACACAAATGAAGCGACTGTTGTACGCGCGCCATGCGCTTTTACGCACAGGGCTTTTTTTTTTATTTTTTTTAACTGCGTGCGTAAAAGTGACATGATCCAAATCGATTTTGCGGGTGCTTAAATGGTACTCACGCTGCTGTTGTGGCCGGACCAGTGCACCATGGCCTGGTTGTGTGCAGAATCCCCCGACAGAGCAAAGGTGGACGTGTTGATTTGCGGGTGCGAAGACGCTTTGGTTTCCTCCCCGACGCGCCGGTGCTCGGTCCTGTAGTTGGAAACCCCTTCCGCGCTCCTTTTAACCACATGTTTGTTCATTGCCGTTTCCCGCGCGTCGTCCCACCCGCCGTTCTGCAACCATCCGTCCGTCCCGCCCCATCCCAGCGGGTAAAACCTCCCGTCCGCTGCAGAACTTGTCCCCGCTTCGGCCCCGAACTTGCCTCGGAGGGTCGGCAGCGCGGCGAGGAAAAGGCAAAAAGTAGCGCACGACGGTCCCATTGCGCTCTTTTCTTTTTCCCTGCGTGCGTTCCGGCGGGAGTCAACTTGTCAAATCTCCACCTTCCCGCCTGTGCGCGGGAAAGGAGCCATGGCGGGAGAGAGAGAGAAAGAAGGAGGGGTGGGGTGGGGTGGGGGGGGGGTGCAGACTGCTGCGTCCTAGTCTAGGACTTGGAAGGAGGTGCGGGAGAGTGACTGCGCGGATGGAGAGGGAAGATCGTTTGTGGCAAGATTGCTGGAGATGATTGGCTGCGAAATGTTGCTCATCCACGAGCTGTGTCTTGCTCAAGTGACGCCATCATGTTGTGATACTACTCGGAAGTGGGCAAGATGTGGCCAAGATGTCCAATCCCACGTTCTACACCAAAGTCGTTTTCGCTGGGAGCCACAAAATTAGTCGATCAAGTGGAGGAGCAACAATCATGTATTTTCAATATTCAATGTTTTATCGTTCGTAGGTAATGTTGTCGATCCCACATTCTGTATTGTCACATAAATTCTGAGTGTTTTATTCTGTAAAAAACTACAATTTAATTCCATTTTTTAGGGGATATTTTTAGTATCCATCATTATTGTGTTTTCAACTGTCGTGTTATCAACTTTTATCGTTTTTTTTTGCGGAATTTTGGGATTGTTTCACTAATGTAATAATAATAATAATAAAAATTGAAGAAGCAGCACAGAGCTGTGTTTATTAAAGAAGGTCATCCATCTACTTGAGAGGTGTCAAAGTGGTTTTTACTGAGGGCCACAAAATTAGTCGATCAAGTAGAGGAGCAACAATTATGTATTTTCAATATTCAGTGTTTTATCGTTCGTAGGTAATGTTGTCAATCCCACATTCTGTATTGTCACGTACATTCTGAGTGTTTTATTCTGTAAAAAACTAAAATGGCATTCCGTTTTTTAAAAGATATTGTAGTATCCATCATTATCGTGTTATCAACTTTGATCATTTTTTGCAGAATTTGGGGATTTTTTCACTAATGTAATAATAGTAATAATAATAATTGAAGAAGCAACACGAAAGCTGTGTTTATTAAAGAAAGTCAACCATCTACTGCAGAGATGTCAAAGTGGTTTTCACTGAGGGCCACAAAATTAGTCGATCAAGTAGAGGAGCAACAATCATGTATTTTCAATATTCAGTGTTTTATCGTTCGTAGGTAATGTTGTCGATCCCACATTCTGTATTGTCACGTACATTCTGAGTGTTTTAGTCTGTAAAAAACTACAATTTGATTCCGTATATAAGAGGATCTTTTTAGTATCCATCATTATTGTGTTTTCAACTGTCGTGTTATCAACTTTTATCCTTTTTTTTGCGGAATTTTGGGATTGTTTCACTAATGTAATAATAATAATAAAAATTGAAGAAGCAGCACAGAGCTGTGTTTATTAAAGAAAGTCATCCATCTACTGGAGAGGTGTCAAAGTGGTTTTTACTGAGGGCCACAAAATTAGTCGATCGAGTAGAGGAGCAACAATCATGTATTTTCAATATTCAGTGTTTTATCGTTCGTAGGTAATGTTGTCGATCCCACATTCTGTATTGTCACATAAATTCTGAGTGTTTTATTCTGTAAAAAACTACAATTTAATTCAATTTTTTAGGGGATATTTTTAGTATCCATCATTATTGTGTTATCAACTATCGTGTTATCAACTTTTATCCTTTTTTTTCGGATTTTGCGGATTTTTTTCACTAATGTAATAATAATAATAATAATTGAAGAAGCAGCACAGAGCTGTGTTTATTAAAGAAAGTCATCCATCTACTTGAGAGGTGTCAAAGTGGTTTTTACTGAGGGCCACAAAATTAGTCGATCGAGTAGAGGAGCAACAATCATGTATTTTCAATATTCAGTGTTTTATCGTTCGTAGGTAATGTTGTCGATCCCACATTCTGTATTGTCACGTACATTCTGAGTGTTTTATTCTGTAAAAAACTACAATTTAATTCCATTTTTTTAGGGGATATTTTTAGTATCCATCATTATTGTGTTATCAACTATCGTGTTATCAACTTTTATCATTTTTTTGCGGATTTTGCAGATTTTTTTCACTAATGTAATAATAATAATAATAATTTAAGAAGCAGCACAGAGCTGTGTTTATTAAAGAAAGTCATCCATCTACTGCAGAGGTGTCAAAGTGGTTTTCACTGAGGGCCACAAAATTAGTCGATCGAGTAGAGGAGCAACAATCATGTATTTTCAATATTCAGTGTTTTATCGTTCGTAGGTAATGTTGTCTATCCACATTCTGTATTGTCATGTACATTTTGAGTGTTTTATTCTTTAAAAAACTACAATTTTATTCTGTTTTTTACAGGATATTTTTAGTATTCATCATTATTGTGTTATCAACTGTCGTGTTATCAACTTGTATCCTTTTTTTCCGGAATTTGGGGATGTTTTCACTAATGTAATAATTATAATAATAATAATTGAAAAAAGCAACACAAAAGCTGCGTTTATTAAAGAAAGTCATCCATCTACTGCAAACGTGTCAAAGTGGTTTTCACTGAGGGCCACAAAATTAGTCGATCAAGTAGAGGAGCAACAATCATGTATTTTCAATATTCAGTGTTTTATCGTTCGTAGGTAATGTTGTCGGTCCCACATTCTGTATTGTCACGTACATTCTGAGTGTTTTATTCTGTAAAAAACTAGAATTTAATTCCATTTTTTAGGGGATATTTTTATTATTCATCATCAACTTTTACACTTTTTTTTGCGGAATTTTGGGGATTTTTTTCACTAGTGTAATACGATAATAATGATAATGATAATTGAAGAAAGCAACACAAAAGCTGAGTTTATTAAAGAAAGTCATCCATCTACTGCAGAGGTGTCAAAGTGGTTTTCACTGAGGGCCACAAAATTAGTCGATCGAGTAGAGGAGCAACAATCATGTATTTTCAATATTCAGTGTTTTATCGTTCGTAGGTAATGTTGTCGATCCACATTCTGTATCGTCACGTACATTCTGAGTGTTTTAGTCTGTAAAAAACTACAATTTAATTCCATTTTTCAGGGATATTTTTTATTATTCATCATCAACTTTTACACTTTTTTTTGCGGAATTTTGGGATTTTTTTCACTAGTGTAATATGATAATAATAATAATGATAATTGAAGAAAGCAACACAAAAGCTGAGTTTATTAAAGAAAGTCATCCATCTACTGCAGATGTGTCAAAGTGGTTTTCACTGAAAGCCACAAAATGTGTCAATTAAGTAGAGGAGCAACAATCATGTATTTTCAATATTCAGTGTTTTATCGTTCGTAGGTAATGTTGTCGGTCCCACATTCTGTATTTTCTTGTACATTCTGAGTGTTTTATTCTGTAAAAAACTACAATTTAATTCCATTTTTCAGGGGATATTTTTATTATTCATCATCAACTTTTACACTTTTTTTTGCGGCATTTTGGGGATTTTTTTCACTAGTGTAATATGATAATAATAATAATGATAATTGAAGAAAGCAACACAAAAGCTGAGTTTATTAAAGAAAGTCATCCATCTACTGCAGAGGTGTCAAAGTGGTTTTCACTGAGGGCCACAAAATTAGTCGATCGAGTAGAGGAGCAACAATCATGTATTTTCAATATTCAGTGTTTTATCGTTCGTAGGTAATGTTGTCGATCCCACATTCTGTATTTTCTTGTACATTCTGAGTGTTTTATTCTGTAAAAAACTACAATTTTATTCTGCTTTTTAGAGGATATTTTTGGTATCCATCATTATTGTGTTATCAACAGTAGTGTTATCAACTTTTATTATTTTTTTGCGGAATTTGGGGATTTTTTTTTCACTAATGTACTAATAATATAAATAATAATTGAAGAAGCAACACAAAGCTGCGTTTATTAAAGAAAGTCATCCATCTACTGCAGAGGTGTCAACGTGGTTTTCACTGAGGGCCACAAAATTAGTCGATCAAGTAGAGGAGCAACAATCATGTATTTTCAATATTCAGTGTTTTATCGTTCGTAGGTAATGTTGTCGATCCCACATTCTGGATTTTCACATACATTCTGAGTGTTTTAGTCTGTAAAAAACTACAATTTAATTCCATTTTTCAGGGGATATTTTTATTATTCATCATCAACTTTTACACTTTTTTTTGCGGAATTTTGGGGATTTTTTCACTAGTGTAATATGATAATAATAATAATGATAATTTATTAAAGAAAGTCATCCATGATAATGTCAAGGTGGTTTTCACTGAGGGCCACAAAATTAGTTGATCAAGTAGAGGAGCAACAATCATGTATTTTCAATATTCAGTGTTTTATCGTTCGTAGGTAATGTTGTCGATCCCACATTCTGTATTTTCTTGTACATTCTGAGTGTTTTATTCTGTAAAAAACTAAAATGGCATTCCGTTTTTTAAAAGATATTGTAGTATCCATCATTATCGTGTTATCAACTTTGATCATTTTTTGCAGAATTTGGGGATTTTTACACTAATGTAATAATAGTAATAATAATAATTGAAGAAGCAACACGAAAGCTGTGTTTATTAAAGAAAGTCATCCATCTACTGCAGAGGTGTCAAAGTGGTTTTCACTGAGGGCCACGAAATTAGTCGATCGAGTAGAGGAGCAACAATCATGTATTTTCAATATTCAGTGTTTTATCGTTCGTAGGTAATGTTGTCGATCCCACATTCTGTATTGTCACGTACATTCTGAGTGTTTTATTCTGTAAAAAAAACTACAATTTAATTCCGATTTTGAGAGGATATTTTTAGTATCCATCATTATCGTGTTATCAACTATTATCCTTTTTTTGCGGATTTTAAGGATTTTTTTTTACTACTGTAATAATAATAATAATACATATTAAAAAAAGAAACACGAAGCTGAGTTTATTAAAGAAAGTCATCCATCTACTGCAGATGTGTCAAAGTGGTTTTAACTGAGGGCCACGAAATTAGTCGATCAAGTAGAGGAGCAACAATCATGTATTTTCAATATTCAGTGTTTTATCGTTCGTAGGTAATGTTGTCGATCCCACATTCTGTATCGTCACCTACATTCTGAGTGTTTTAGTCTGTAAAAAACTACAATTTAATTCCATTTTTCAGGGGATATTTTTATTATTCATCATCAACTTTTACACTTTTTTTTGCGGAATTTGGGGATGTTTTCACTAGTGTAATACGATAATAATAATAATGATACTTGAAGAAAGCAACACAAAAGCTGCGTTTATTAAAGAAAGTCATCCATCTACTGCAGAGGTGTCAAAGTGGTTTTCACTGAGGGCCACAAAATTAGTCGATCAAGTAGAGGAGCAACAATCATGTATTTTCAATATCCAGTGTTTTATCGTTCGTAGGTAATGTTGTCGATCCCACATTCTGTATTGTCACGTACATTCTGAGTGTTTTATTCTGTAAAAAACTACCATTTAATTCCATTTTTTAGAGGATCTTTTTAGTATCCATCATAATTGCTTTATCAACTGTCGTGTTATCAACTTTTATCCTTTTTTTCGCGGAATTTTGGGATTTTTTTACTTGTGTAATATGATAATAATAATAATGATAATTGAAGAAAGCAACACAAAAGCTGAGTTTATTAAAGAAAGTCATCCATCTACTGCAGAAGTGTCAAAGCTGTTTTCACTGAGGGCCACAAAAATAGTCGTTCAAGTAGAGGAGCAACAGTCATGTATTTTCAATATTCAGTGTTTTATTGTTCATACTTAATATTGTAAATCCCACTTTCTTTATTTTCATGCACATTTTGTGTGTCCCATTCAGTAAAAAACTGTAAAATTCCATTCCAATTTTTGGAGGTGGTCCGTCATAACTTTTTTACAACTCTATGGGACATTGTGACTTTTGGTATTAGTGTTCTTGAAAAAAAAAGGGACCCAAACACACATACTGTACAGCAGGTTTTTACAGCTAAATGTGTATACATCATTTATACACACATACACATTGCCCCCCCCCCCCCCCCACACACACACACACACACACATTTTTTCTCTCAATGTGGCCCCCGAGTCAAAATATTTGCCCAGCTCTGTTGTAGGTGTTTATAACACTTTGCATTCATATTTTGCTGTTGTTTTTTTTTTTTTTTACATTTTTGTTGTAATAAAAACACAACAGTTCAACCTCACACAAAAACATCCAAAAGACAAAATAGAACAAGACAAGAAAAGCAATGTAATTTGCAAAATCCCATGTAAATCATGCAAAAAAAATCCTACACGGGATAAACAGGGAGGACATTCGACGCAAGGAAGAAAGAACATCAGAAATAATGTGGAAAAGAGACAACTGGAAGGTTTACAAGAAGCCTAAAACGAAAATCCGAACAGGAAATCTCCAAATCAGCCACATCAGATCATTGCAAAATGAATAACCACATCATGGACCCGGACAACGGCAAAATCATCGGCACAGAAAGTAACAAATTCAAAAAGATTGATTAAGGAGGTGATGGAACTTAGGAAGCGGCCCAAGGAAACCATCAATCGGGATGAGCGAGCATACCTGGGACTCCCTCCTCCATTAACCATCAAGCGGCGGGTTGGGGGAGGGTGGGAGGGGGGACTGCAGATACCGACAATATGCCGACAACTATGGTCTGATTACAAGAACATTTGAAAAGTATGTAAATAAGAAGACATCATGAACATTTTTGAGCAAATCAAAAGTATTCTGTAGAGGACGTCCGGTTCTTCGGAATACACAAAATAGGAGTAGGCGATGTGTACTTTGAAACGTTCATGAAGCACAGCATTGTCGACACTGCCTCCCTCCTACCCCCTCCCACTTTCTTTGGCTCAACACCAAGAAGATTAACCAAACCAACAAGGTAAAGTGAATCACATTTATTGTTTATTATTCTTATAGCGACCTGGCCGTTAAAGTTAAGGAGTTTTGTGACGTCAAACTGAGTGCACCACAGGGCTAGTGACAGTGTGTGTGCGTGCCGGCAGGGCGGTTGCATACGAGGAGGACAGTTCAACTAGTTGCCGTTTTGACTTTGTTATTAAATAGAAAGTTGATCCATCACCCCCTTGTTATGTTTGTGTTATGTTTGTTTGATGCAAGTGTGCAAACTTTTACTAAAACGTGGACTTTTGTCGAAGGCTAGAACCCATTATTCATGTTTACGTCGTGTCTTTTGCAGAAATTTGCTACAATATACCAACTTTTCTATTTATGAACCCTCGAGGTTCCACAGTTGGTGGTAAAATGTTTAGACGCAGAGTAGGAAGCAGTTAAAATAGAGCAATTTGTTGACGTTGTTGGAGTTATTTCCGCACTTTCGGACCAACACTCAGACCAGTACTCCTCAGCTTCTCTGGTCGAAGCTCCACAGACGAGTGGAAGTAACCAATCAGGTGTTGGGACCCGCCCACTGACGGATAACATGAGTTAATAACGTGATACCACCCAGGTTTATGAAGCAATTAAATAAATCTTGACATAATTAATTAAATGATCGATTAATTAAATGTACTTTTACATTAAATAAGTTAATGACACATTCAATAACACATTTATGTATTTAATTAAATGTAGTGTAAAGTAATTATTAAAAGACTTGTTATTTTCCAGTAGGGTGTGTGGTTGTTTGTTGTGTAAACTTTACTTTCCAACACCTTAAAGGCCTACTGAAATGAATTTTTCTTATTTAAACGGGGATAGCAGATCCATTCTATGTGTCATACTTGATCATTTCGCGATATTGCCGTATTTTTGCTGAAAGGATTTAGTAGAGAACATCGACGATAAAGTTCGCAACTTTTGCTCGCTGATAAAAAAAAAAAGCCTTGCCTGTACCGGAAGTAGCGTGACGTCACAGCTTGAAAGGCTCCTCACATTTCCCCGTTGTTTACACCAGCAGCGAGAGCGATTCGGACCGAGAAAGGGACGATTACTCCATTAATTTGAGCGAGGATGAAAGATTTGTGGATGAGGAAAGTGAGAGTGAAGGACTAGAGTGCAGTGCAGGACGTATCTTTTTTCGCTCTGACCGTAACTTAGGTACAAGCTGGCTCATTGGATTCCACACTTTCTCCTTTTTCTATTGTGGATCACAGATTTGTATTTTAAACCACCTCGGATACTATATCCTCTTGAAAATGAGAGTCGAGAACGCGAAATGGACATTCACAGTGACTTTTATCTCCACGACAATACATCGGCGAAGCTTTTTAGCTACGGAGCTAACATAATAGCACATCGGGCTTAAATGCAGATAGAAACAAAATAAATAAACCCCTGACTGGAAGGATAGACAGAAAATCAACAATACTATTAAACCATGGACATGTAACTACACGGTTAATGCTTTCCAGCCTGGCAAAGCTTAACAATGCTGTTGCTAACGACGCCATTGAAGCTAACTTAGCAACGGGACCTCACAGAGCTATGCTAAAAACATTAGCTATCCTCATCTGCTCATCAACACCCGTGCTCACCTGCATTCCAGCGATCGACGGAGCGACGATCATAGATGCGGTCGGCGGCCCGGAGACGGAGGAAGTCAAGGTGAGGTCGGCGGCTAGCGCGTCTGCTATCCATCTCAAAGTCCTCCTGGTTGTGTTGCTGTAGTCCGCCGCAAATACACCGATCCCACCTACAACTTTCTTCTTTGCAGTCTCCATTGTTCATTGAACAAATTGCAAAAGATTCACCAACACAGATGTCCAGAATACG
The DNA here is from genome assembly GCF_033978785.1 of Entelurus aequoreus. Lineage (NCBI taxonomy): Eukaryota > Metazoa > Chordata > Actinopteri > Syngnathiformes > Syngnathidae > Entelurus > Entelurus aequoreus. The sequence goes on from NC_084739.1 coordinate 66,983,533, forward strand.
GTGGAATTTTGAGATGAAAACAGAGCTTTTTTGTATTGGATTCAACGATTGACGTCACGCGCATACGTCATCATACATAGACGTTTTCAACCGGAAGTTTAGCGGGAAATTTAAAACTGCACTTTATAAGTTAACCCGGCCGTATTGGCATGTGTTGCAATGTTAAGATTTCATCATTGATATATAAACTATCAGACTGCGTGGTCGCTAGTAGTGTGTTTCAGTAGGCCTTTAAGAGCCCTGCTGGACAGTGAGCTGACAGTCTGTGTATTTCAGCTCCCTGGCCATGGCACTTCAAACATGACAAATATGATTCCTCTAGACCCGATTAGAAAAAAGGACGGAAGGTGTTGTCAGCTATTTGCACAATGATGTCTGTGTCTTGACTCCTTGTCATATTGCGATAGAAGCCGCACGCTGACTACTCCAAAGTGCAATCAAGTCTTCTTTCTACAGTAGCCTCCTTTGAGAAGGACGTAGTCACTTTGCTGAGATATTGTACATTCCTGGCGAGACACCTGCGCTTGTTTGAAACAATTTATTCAGAGCAGTAACACACAAAAAAAAGCTGCAGGTCTTCCAGTCGTGGTAGAAACAAGAGCTTTGATCCGACATCTGCATGACTGCTCGTCTGTTTTAACTCCGAGAACATGCCACATCATCCTTTTCAAGCCTTCCGTGCATCACCGCGCCGCTACTTAAATATGAAAACCAACCAAATAGTCCCGAAAAACAGTAGAGGAAATATACCACGTCAGCGTGTGTCTCAAGGATAACATCTTTGATATGAAAAATATAAGAAAATGTGTCCTTGTAATGGAGGAGAGCAGCTTATATACAGTGGATAAACAATGTAAGTGCAATTGAGTTTTTTGGGTGTTTTCCTGTGTGTAGTGTTTTAGTTCTTGTTTTAGTCATTTACGGATGTACTTTGTGGACGCCGTCTGCTCCACACGCTGTAAGTCTTTGCTGTCGTCCAGCATTCTGTTTTTGTTTACTTTTAGTTTTGCATAACCTTCCCTAAGGCAGTGTTTTTCGACCTTTTCTGAGCCGAGGCACATTTTTTTCATTGCAAAAATTCCGAGGCACACCACCAGCAGAAAACATTTTAAAAAATGAAACTCAGCAGCCGATATTCACAATAAAAAGTCTCAATTGTTTGATATGAATTCAAACCATAACCAAGCATGCATCACTATAGCTCGTCTCAAAGTAGGTGTACTGTCACATCACACCGTGACTTATTTTGAGTTGTTTTGGTGTTTTCCTGTGTGTAGTGTTTTAGTCATTTACGGATGTACTTTGTGGACGCCGTCTGCTCCACCCGCTGTAAGTCTTTGCTGTCGTCCAGCATTCTGTTTTTTTGTTTACTTTGCAGCCAGTTCAGTTTCAGTTAACCTTCCCCAAGCTTCAATGCCTGCGCTTGTTTGAAACAATTTATTCCGAGTAGTAACACAAAAAAAAAGCTGCAGGTCTTCCAGTCGTGGTAGAAACAAGAGCTTTGATCCGACATCTGCATGACTGCTCGTCTGTTTTAACTCCGAGAACATGCCACATCATCCTTTTCAAGCCTTCCGTGCATCACCGCACCGCTGCTTAAATATGAAAACCAACCAAATAGTCCCGAAAAACAGCAGAGGAAATATAACACGTCTCATTAAAAAACATCGGTACTATTATTTTCTAGGGATGAAAACAAGTTTGCGTCACGCACCCATGAGACGCCAGCGTGTGTTTCAAGGATAAAATCTTTGATATGAAAAATGTAAGAAAATGTGTCCTTGTAATGGAGGAGAGCAGCTTATATACAGTGGATAAACAATGTAAGTGCAATTGAGTTTTTTGGGTGTTTTCCTGTGTGTAGTGTTTTAGTTCTTGTTTTAGTCATTTACGGATGTACTTTGTGGACGCCGTCTGCTCCACACGCTGTAAGTCTTTGCTGTCGTCCAGCATTCTGTTTTTGTTTACTTTTAGTTTTGCATAACCTTCCCTAAGGCAGTGTTTTTCGACCTTTTCTGAGCCGAGGCACATTTTTTTCATTGCAAAATTTCCGAGGCACACCACCAGCAGAAAACATTTAAAAAATGAAACTTAGCAGCCGATATTGACGATAAAAAGTCGCAATTGTTTGATATGAATTCAAACCATAACCAAGCATGCATCACTATAGCTCGTCTCAAAGTAGGTGTACTGTCACATCACACCGTGACTTATTTTGAGTTGTTTTGGTGTTTTCCTGTGTGTAGTGTTTTAGTCATTTACGGATGTACTTTGTGGACGCCGTCTGCTCCACCCGCTGTAAGTCTTTGCTGTCGTCCAGCATTCTGTTTTTTTGTTTATTTTGCAGCCAGTTCAGTTTTATATTTGCATAACCTTCCCTAAGACAGTGTTTTCCGACTTTTTCTGGGCCGAGGCACATTTTTTACATTAAAAAAATTCCGAGGCACACCACCAGCAGAAAACATTTTAAAAAATGAAACTCAGCAGCCGATATTGACGATAAAAAGTCTCAATTGTTTGATATGAATTCAAACCATAACCAAGCATGCATCACTATAGCTCGTCTCAAAGTAGGTGTACTGTCACATCACACCGTAACTTATTTTGAGTTGTTTTGGTGTTTTCCTGTGTGTAGTGTTTTAGTCATTTACGGATGTACTTTGTGGACGCCGTCTGCTCCACCCGCTGTAAGTCTTTGCTGTCGTCCAGCATTCTGTTTTTTTGTTTACTTTGCAGCCAGTTCAGTTTTAGTTTTGCATAACCTTCCCTAAGGCAGTGTTTTTCGACCTTTTCTGAGCCGAGGCACATTTTTTTCATTGCAAAAATTCCGAGGCACACCACCAGCAGAAAACATTTTAAAAAATAAAACTCAGCAGCCGATATTGACGATAAAAAGTCTCAATTGTTTGATATGAATTCAAACCATAACCAAGCATGCATCACTATAGCTCGTCTCAAAGTAGGTGTACTGTCACATCACACCGTGACTTATTTTGAGTTGTTTTGGTGTTTTCCTGTGTGTAGTGTTTTAGTCATTTACGGATGTACTTTGTGGACGCCGTCTGCTCCACCCGCTGTAAGTCTTTGCTGTCGTCCAGCATTCTGTTTTTTTGTTTACTTTGCAGCCAGTTCAGTTTTAGTTTTGCATAACCTTCCCTAAGGCAGTGTTTTTTGACCTTTTCTGAGCCGAGGCACATTTTTTTCAAAAAAAAAATTCCGAGGCACACCACCAGCAGAAAACATTTAAAAAAATGAAACTCAGCAGCCGATATTGACGATAAAAAGTCTCAATTGTTTGATATGAATTCAAACCATAACCAAGCATGCATCACTATAGCTCATCTCAAAGTAGGTGTACTGTCACATCACACCGTGACTTATTTTGAGTTGTTTTGGTGTTTTCCTGTGTGTAGTGTTTTAGTCATTTACGGATGTACTTTGTGGACGCCGTCTGCTCCACACGCTGTAAGTCTTTGCTGTCGTCCAGCATTCTGTTTTTTTGTTTACTTTGCAGCCAGTTCAGTTTTAGTTAACCTTCCCCAAGCTTCAATGCCTGCGCTTGTTTGAAACAATTTATTCCGAGCAGTAACACAAAAAAAAGCTGCAGGTCTTCCAGTCGTGGTAGAAACAAGAGCTTTGATCCGATATCTGCATGACTGCTTGTCTGTTTTAACTCCGAGAACATGCCACATCATCCTTTTCAAGCCTTCCGTGCATCA
>NC_084739.1:66989751-66999751 GCF_033978785.1 Entelurus aequoreus
GTCCTTGAAATCTGCAAGTAGAAAACAAGTCGATGCGCTGACACCGGGTCCTCACCTTTTAATCTCGTGGACGACAGAGAAAGTGCCGGCCAGGGGGATCATTTCTTTTTTTGTGGGTTTGTGTGTGCCCGTTTTATTCCGTCCAAATAAATTGAGCTCGACACAAAGTGAAGGCTTGGGGCAGCAGGTGCTACCGTCGCAGTTGGGCCAGGCGGCAGACGGCTCACTCGCTCTGCGGGCCGTCCTCCCCGCGGAACGCCTCGCCGATGAGGGGGTAATTGGACTGATCGCGCGCGGTTGACTCATTACGCTGCAAAGATGAAGCGGGCCGCTCCCAAATAAAGTGTGACAGGCCGGGAGGCGGAGCTTCGTCCGTGAGTGTCAGCCCACAGTCGACGCCGCAATATGCTATGGATCGCTTGAATCATTTATCATTGAGGATTGTTGGACTTGATTAAGCGCCTTGTGAAGCAACTGAATGGAGAGTAGCCCTATGGTTAAGGAACATTGTCGGGCCGAAAACGGCCACTAACCCTAGCCCTAACCCTATTTCTCAGCTGGAGTCGCAGTGGCACTCAGTTGTAATACACTTTTCCACCACCTGTGGCAGTAATGACAATGTCTAACAAACAGAAGAAGTCTGGAGCTAAAGTCATTGAAAAGTTTAGTAAAGGGGATTTGCACTTATTTTGGGAAATTTAGCCTATCATTTAACAATCCTTTCGTAGGACCAGAACACATATTTTTTTAATGCATTCAAAATAGTAAATAAACGCGATCAATTCTGCCTTCAAATCCCTTAAAAAAACATCCAAACACCTCCATTAAGGTTTTATATACATGATGTAAGTATATATGTAATGTAGTAACATTTATAAAAACATTAGTATTTACATGATGTTAGTATATATGTCATGTAGTAACATTCATAATAACATGTAATGTATACATGATGTAAGTATATATGTAATGTAGTAACATTACATATATACTTTGTGTATATATAATTAAATCCATTATTTATTTATTTATTTTTTCGGGGGTTGCAAATTAAAAAAAAATATATATATTTAAAATTCTTATCTTTTATTGCAAATCCTAATTTTATTAGGTTGCACAAAAAACAACTTGTTTCTTTGTAATGTAATATTATTACTATTTAAATTACTAGAAAATTGACGTTGTATTATCATTATTAGTATTATTATGAGTATAATGTTTAAATAAGACAAATATGATTACAATTAATTGCTAATTTTGCGCCTACAGATGAGAAAAAGATGGATGGCTAGTCTTGAAAATGTGGTTAAAAGCCATGCTTAAGTCACATAGCAGCTAAAAACCATAGATTACTGCTTGGAAGCAAGTCTTAATAACCTTAAGTAAACTTTGTGGGAAAGCGAACACAAAGAAGATGGATGGATGGATGGATGGATGGATGGATGGATGGATGGATGGATGGATGGATGGATGGATGGATGGATGGATGGAAATTATATTTTTCTACATTTCAAATCATTTTTGCTAAATGTTTTTGGTTTAAAAATTATTGTTTTTTTTAATTGAAAATCCATTATTTTTTTTATTTTTTTTTTCGGGGGTTGCAAATTTGAAAAATATATATATTTTTCAAATTCTTATCTTTTATTGCAAATCCTTATTTTATAAGATTGCACAAAAAACAACTCGTTTCTTTGAAATGCATTATTATTACTATTTAAATTACTAGAAAACTTACGTTTTATTATCATTATTAGTATTATCATGAGTATAATGTTTAAATAGGACAAATATGATTACAATTATTGCTAATTTTGCCCCCATAGATAAGAAAAAGATGGATGGCTAGTCTTGAAAATGTGGTTAAAAGCCATGCTTAAGTCACCTAGCAGCTAAAAACCGTAGATTACTGCTTGGAAGCAAGTCTTAATAACCTTAAGAAAACTTTGTGGGAAAGCGAGCACTAAGAAGATGGATGGATGGATGGATGGATGGATGGATGGATGGATGGATGGATGGATGGATGTAAATTATATTTTTCTACAATTGAAATAATTTTTGCTAAATTTTTTTGGTTTAAATTTTTTTCATTTTTTTTATTGAAAATCCATTATTTAAAAAAAAAAAAAATTTCGGGGGCTGCAAATTTTAAAAAAAAATATTTTTTTCAAATTCTTATCTTTTATTGCAAATCCTTATTTTATTAGCTTGCACAAAAAACAACTTGTTTCTTTGTAATGTAATATTATTAGTATTTAAATTACTAGAAAATGTACGTTTTATTATCATTATTAGTATTATTATGAGTATAACCTTTAAATAAGACAAATATGATTACAATAATTGCTCATTTTGCCCAGATAGATAAGAAAAAGATGGATGGCTAATCATGAAAATGTGGTTAAAAGCCATGCTTATGTCACCCAGCGGCTGCAGCTAATTACTCGTTAAAAAACGGCGATTCCTGCTTGGAAGCAAGTCCTGATAACCTTAAAAAAACTTTGTGGGAAAGCGAGCATGAAGAAGATGGATAGATGGAAATGATATTTTTCTACATTTCAAATCATTTTTGCTAAATGAATTTATTGTTTTTTTTAATTGAAAATCCATTATTTTTTTTTATTTTTTTGGGGGGGTTGCAAATTTCAAAAATATATATATATTTCCAATTCTTATCTTTTATTGCTAATCCTTATTTTATTAGGTTGCACAAAAAACAACTAGTTTCTTTGTAATGTAATATTATAACTATTTAAATTAGTAAAAAAAATAACGTTTTATCATCATTATTAGTATTATCAGGAGTATAATGTTTAAATAGGACAAATATGATTGCTAATTTTGTGCCTACAGATAAGAAAAAGATGGATGACTAGTCTTGAAAATGTGGTTAAAAGCCATGCTTAAGTCACATAGCAGCTAAAAACCACAGATTACTGCTTGGAAGCAAGTCTTAATAGCCTTTAAAAAACTTTGTGGGAAAGCGAGCACAAAGAAGATGGATGGATGGATGAATGGATGCATGGAAATGATATTTTTCTACATTTCAAATTATTTTTGCTAAATTTTTTTGGTTGAATTATTTATTTATTTATTTTTTTAAATTGAAAATCCATTATTTTTGTTTATTTTTTTCGGGGGTTGCAAATTTTAAAAAATATATATATTTCAAATTCTTAACTTTTATTGCAAATCCTTATTTTATTAGGTTGCACAAAAAACAACTCGTTTCTTTGTAATGTATTATTATTACTAATTAAATTACTAGAAAATTCACATTTTATTTTCATTATTAGTATTATTATGAGTATAATGTTTAAATAAGACAAATATGATTACAATAATTGCTCATTTTTCCCCTATAGATAAGACAAAGATGGATGGCTAGTCTTGAAAATGTGGTTAAAAGCATGCTTAAGTCACATAGCAGCTAAAAACTGTAGATTACTGCTTGGAAGCAAGTCTTAATAACCTTTAGAAAACTTTGTGGGAAAGCGAGCACAAAGAAGATGGCTGGATGGATGAATTGATGGATGGAAATTATATTTTTCTACATTTCAAATCATTTTTGCTAAATGTTTTTGGTTGAATTATTTATTTTTTTAATTGAAAATCCATTATTTTTGTCTATTTTTTTCAGGGGTTGCAAATTTAAAAATATATATTTATTTCAAATTCTTAACTTTTATTGCAAATCCTTATTTTATTAGATTGAACAAAAAAACACTCGTTTCTTTGTAATGTATTATTATTACTATTTAAATCACTGGAATATTAACATTTTATTTTCATTATTAGTATTATTATGAGTAGAACGTTTAAATAAGACAAATATGATTACAATAATTGCTCATTTTTCCCCTATAGATAAGAAAAAGATGGATGGCTAGTCTTGAAAATGTGGTTAAAAGCCTTGCTTAAGTCACATAGCAGCTAAAAACCATAGATTACTGCTTGGAAGCAAGTCTTAATAGCCTTTAGAAAACTTTGTGGGAAAGCGAGCACAAAGAAGATGGCTGGATGGATGAATTGATGGATGGAAATTATATTTTTCTACATTTCAAATCATTTTTGCTAAATGTTTTTGGTTGAATTATTTATTTATTTTTTTAATTGAAAATCCATTATTTTTGTTTATTTTTTTCAGGGATTGCAAATTTAAAAATATATATTTATTTCATATTCTTAACTTTTATTGCAAATCCTTATTTTATTAGGTTGCACAAAAAAACACTCGTTTCTTTGTAATGTATTATTATTACTATTTAAATTACTAGAAAATTAAAATGTTATTATCATTATTAGTATTATTATGAGTATAATGTTTAAAAAAGACAAATATGATATAATTGCTCATTTTGCCCCTATAGATAAGAAAAAGATGGATGGCTAGTCTTGAAAATGTGGTTAAAAGCCTTGCTTAAGTCACATAGCAGCTAAAAACCATAGATTACTGCTTGGAAGCAAGTCTTAATAGCCTTTAGAAAACTTTGTGGGAAAGCGAGCACAAAGAAGATGGATGAATTGATGGATGGAAATGATATTTTTCTACATTTCAAATCATTTTTGCTAAATATTTTTGGTTGAATTATTTATTTATTTTTTTAATTGAAAATCCATTATTTTTGTCTATTTTTTTTCAGGGGTTGCAAATTTAAAAATATATATTTATTTCAAATTCTTAACTTTTATTGCAAATCCTTATTTTATTAGGTTGCACAAAAAACATTCGTTTCTTTGTAATGTATTATTATCACTATTTAAATTACTAGAAAATTAACATTTTATTTTCATTATTAGTATTATTATGAGTATAATGTTTAAATAAGACAAATATGATTACAATAATTGCTCATTTTTCCCCTATAGATAAGACAAAGATGGATGGCTAGTCTTGAAAATGTGGTTAAAAGCATGCTTAAGTCACATGGCAGTTAAAAACTGTAGATTACTGCTTGGAAGCAAGTCTTAATAGCCTTTAGAAAACTTTGTGGGAAAGCGAGCACAAACAAGATGGCTGGATGGATGAATTGATGGATGGAAATGATTTTTTTCTACATTTCAAATCATTTTTGCTAAATGTTTTTGGTTGATTTATTTCTTTATTTTTTAAAATTGAAAATCCATTATTTTTGTTTATTTTTTTCAGGGGTTGCAAATTTAAAAATATATATATATATTTCAAATTCTTAACTTTTATTGCAAATCCTTATTTTATTAGGTTGCACAAAAAAACACTCGTGTCTTTGTAATGTATTATTATTACTATTTAAATTACTAGAAAATTAACATTTTATTTTCATTATTAGTATTATTATGAGTATAATGTTTAAATGAGACAAATATGATTACAGTAATTGCTCATTTTTCCCCTATAGATAAGACAAAGATGGATGGCTAGTCTTGAAAATGTGGTTAAAAGCATGCTTAAGTCACATGGCAGTTAAAAACTGTAGATTACTGCTTGGAAGCAAGTCTTAATAGCCTTTAGAAAACTTTGTGGGAAAGCGAGCACAAAGAAGATGGCTGGATGGATGAATTGATGGATGGAAATGATTTTTTTCTACATTTCAAATCATTTTTGCTAAATGTTTTTGGTTGAATTATTTATTTATTTTTTTAATTGAAAATCCATTATTTTTGCTTATTTTTTTCAGGGATTGCAAATTTAAAAATATATATTTATTTCAAATTCTTAACTTTTATTGCAAATCCTTATTTTATTAGGTTGCACAAAAAAACACTCGTTTCTTTGTAATGTATTATTATTACTATTTAAATTACTATAAAATTTACATTTTATTATCATCATTAGTATTATTATGAGTATAATGTTTAAAAAAGACAAATATGATATAATTGCTCATTTTGCCCCTATAGATAAGACAAAGATGGATGGCTAGTCTTGAAAATGTGGTTAAAAGCCTTGCTTAAGTCACATAGCAGCTAAAAACCATAGATTACTGCTTGGAAGCAAGTCTTAATAGCCTTTAGAAAACTTTGTGGGAAAGCGAGCACAAAGAAGATGGCTGGATGGATGAATTGATGGATGGAAATGATATTTTTCTACATTTCAAATCATTTTTGCTAAATATTTTTGGTTGAATTATTTATTTATTTTTTTAATTGAAAATCCATTATTTTTGTCTATTTTTTTTCAGGGGTTGCAAATTTTAAAATATATATTTATTTCAAATTCTTAACTTTTATTGCAAATCCTTATTTTATTAGGTTGCACAAAAAAACACTCGTTTCTTTGTAATGTATTATTATTACTATTTAAATTACTAGAAAATGAACATTTTATTTTCATTATTAGTATTATTATGAGTATAACGTTTAAATAAGACAAATATGATTACAATAATTGCTCATTTTCCCCCTATGGATAAGACAAAGATGGATGGCTAGTCTTGAAAATGTGGTTAAAAGCCATGCTTAAGTCACATAGCAGTTAAAAACCATAAATTACTGCTTGGAAGCAAGTTTTAATAACCTTAAGAAAACTTTGTGGGAAAGCGAGCACGAAGAAAAGTGACTTGACTTGTGCAAAAAAAGAAAAGCTGTAAGTCTTTGTGAATGAAGAGATACAGTATCTTGTATTTGTGCGGGCAAAGACTGGTACATATCTCCCCGGGTGGAGGACATGCGTGTGCATGAATGCGAAGAATAAAAGATGGCGTGGCTCACTCCCCGTTTTGATGTGCTCCCACTCTCCAGCGTCCATCATTAGCCAGATTATCAGACGCAATCATCTCATTGCGGCGGCGGCGGCGCATAACTCAGAGCGGAGAGCCGTCCTCTCCCGTGTCGCTTGTGAAGCCAACTCGAAAGCTTTCAGGACAAAAATCCCATTTGTGCATCTGCCGGCTGCCTTCCCCAAGCTTGTTAGTTCCAACAACACTTCAGCCCTCCCCCGGTGGCGGCACTAGCGGCGGCCATAATGGCCATCATGCAGACAGATCCCACTCCCGCGTAGCAAGGTGCACTCCCCGCTTAGGTCACACCCCAGGAAAAAAAACAAGTGCAATACCTTTTTTTTTTTTTGTTATTGCAAATGACAAAAGGCCATTTTTTTTTCCTACATAAGAGGCATTTTACAATCGCGGTGGGAGGTATGGTTTTTATACGCGGGCAATACCGCCTTCCTCGGAGTGTGTTACCCTGATATCCTTTCGCCGTCATTTTGCTGCACTTTTCAAACAATCGCATATTTTCTCGACGTTATGAACTCCTCCGATTTTATTACAACCTGGAACTGACTTTTATGGCCTGGCTGCGATGGCTTCTCGATCTGCGCTTACGTTAATAAAGTAATTGCTGCGATTTGGGGACTCAGCACATCGCAAAGTCACAAGTCAGGGGGGTGGGAGAAAACTGTCCAAAAATCTTTATGGATAGCATTTGAACTTCATTATTTTTGATTTAATAAAGTCAAATACGAATAAGGCGACAAGAGAAGTATCCTACACTTCATTTTTATAAAGTAAATATGTACAGCTGATATGTGCATCTACATATACTATATGATTTGCCTGAGAAGCTGGACAGGACAAAAAATAAAAAAATAAAAAAATAAAAAAAAGGAAAAAAAATAAATAAATAAGGAAAAAAAATGTTTAGAAAAAAAATTAAATACAAAATAAATACAAAATAAAAAAGGCATTATTATGGATGTAGTGGATCCATTTGATTATTACAAATCCAAAAACGAACCACTTAGTTTTAAAGTGCCTAAAACAAGTGGACTTTATTATGTTTCATTGTGTCCATTAAACCACAAATAACTGAACAAAAGCAGTGAAGTTGTCACGTTGTGTAAATGGTAAATAAAAAAAGAATAAAACAAATCCTTTTCAACTTATATTCAATTGAATAGACTGCAAAGACAAGATATTTCACGTTCGAACTGGAAAACGTTGTTATTTTTTGCAAATATTAGCCCATGCCTGCAACATGTTTCAAAAAAGCTGGCACAAGAGGCAAAGAAGACTGAGAAAGTTGAAGAATGCTCATCAAACACTTATTTGGAACATCCCACAGGTGAACAGGCTAATTGGGAACAGGTGGGTGCCATGATTGGGTATAAAAGCGGCTTCCATGAAATGCTCAGTCGTTCACAAACAAGGACGGGGGCGAGGGTCACCACTTTGTCAACAAATGCCTGAGCAAATTGTTTAAGAACAACATTTCTCAAGCAGCTAGTGCAAGGAATTTAGGGATTTCACCCTCTACGCTCCGTAATATCATCAAAAGGTTCAGAGAATCTGGAGAAATCACTGCACGTAAGCCATGATATTACGCACTTTCGATCCCTCAGGCGGTACTGCATCAAAAAGTGACATCGGTGTGTAAAGGATATCACCACATGGGCTCAGGAAGACTTCAGAAAACCACTGTCAGTAACTACAGTTGGTCGCTACATCTGTAAGTGCAAGTTAAAACTCTACTATGCAAAGCCAAAGCCATTTATCAACAACACCCAGAAACGCCGCCGGCTTCGCTGGGCCCGAGCTCATCTAAGATGGACTGATGCAAAGTGGAAAAGTGTTCTGTGGTCTGACGAGTCCACATTAAAACCTGGAAATTAACCAAACATGAGTGATTTTGTTATTATAAGCTCTAACGCAGACGGGCTATTTTAGCGGCGCATTGATAGCAGTGGGCTAATGCTAGCTTAGAATGCTATTGTCGACACACTGCGTCTGCTTGGTCTCAAACTTACTAAAAGTAAATTCTAGATTTTAATCTCTCACCTGCTAGCAGACAAATGTGGCCATGGACCGACAGACTCAGGTCTTTCCAATTGTTTTGTATTTCCAGTATGACTGCTCTAATAATGTGGTCAGAGATGCTTACTCCGGTGACGTAGAATCCACGGAAATTGCCGAAGATATTCGGGTATTCACAAAGTTTGTGGCGTTTTGTGATGTTTGGACGGTATTTTCACACACTTTGCGGATTGTAAATAAAATTGGATATGGTTTAACGGAGACAAAGAAACACAATTAAGCATATAAAGTGAACTTGTGTTTCCACTCTCCTGGTACTTTACCAGACACAATCCACTTTGCACACGTTTAGTTCGATCAACTTAGCGTGTGCTATGAGGTTTACATGTCTTTTAGTACACGCAAACCTGGAAATGAACCAAATATGAGTGATTTTGTTATTATAAGCTGTAACGCAGACGGACTATTTTAGCGGCGCATTGATATGCCAGCTTACTATCTTAATTCATATATTATTTTTTTCTTCCAGAGTCCAGACAAGACCTGGAAGAGTGCGGCAAACAAGTCGAGATGATCTTGTCACCTGTAACCATGCGGTGCAACTCCAGCCATCACGTGTTTTGTTTGTTATCAGCCGCTGCACGTACAGTCCAGCGGGCTTAGTACAGGCAGCAATTAGCTTTCGACAAGTACAATCCCACAGCTCAGCCATTGACCCGGATAAGGTAACGATGTTAGCATCGGTGGTGTTTGGGGGAAGGCGAGAAAATGCAGGTTGTTTAAAAGACAACAACAACTGAGAAGACGAAATTACACGTATCACTTTTGGGCTTTTTTTATACACGCTCGCACAGTCTGAGGACAATATAGACAATATAGACAATATAGACAATATAGACAATATAGACAATATAAACAATATAGACAATATAGACAATATAGACAATAAAGACAATATAGACAATATAGACAATATAGACAATATAGACAATAAAGACAATAAAGACAATATAGACAATATAGACAATATAGACAATAAAGACAATAAAGACAATAAAGACAATATAGACAATATAGACAATATAGACAATATAGACAATAAAGACAATATAGACAATATAGACAATATAGACAATATAGACAATAAAGACAATAAAGACAATAAAGACAATATAGACAATATAGACAATATAGACAATAAAGACAATATAGACAATATAGACAATATAGACAATAAAGACAATATAGACAATATAGACAATATAGAC
>NC_084739.1:67007251-67014751 GCF_033978785.1 Entelurus aequoreus
TTGAGAGGAATGTTTTGACAGTGGAACGGTTGAATTGGGTTGAAAAATGTCAAAGGTGTAGTTGCCAGAAAAAAAGGGTTTGAAAAAAGGGAATTCTGGGAATTCCTGGAATTTCTCCAAACTTGGAATATCCAGGATTAGTGGAATGTGTTGAAGGTGGAATGGTTTGAGTAGGTTAAAAAATTTGCGAATTGTGGAACTTCATTTTGAATGGTGAAATATGTCCCTGAAAACTGGGAATTCTGGATTTTAATTTTTTTTTCGAACAGGCTGAATATTTTGGAGTTGGAACGGTTTGAATCGGATGAAAAATGTGGGAGTTGTGGGACTTTGAAATATGTCCCATTCTTTTCAATGGGAATTTCACAGAAATTTGGGAATTTTGGAAAAAGTGGGAATTTGGGTGAAAATGTTCTGAATGAGTTGAAATGGTTGGTGTTGGAATGTTTCAAATCGCTCGAGAAATGTTTAAGTAGTAACATTTTTAATTCGGGAAATGGTATTAAGGAATTCCAGGAATTTTGGGAAAACCGGGAATTTTCCCAGTTCAAAAAACAACTTCGTTTTTTGTCCTGATTGAGAGGAATGTTTTGACAGTGGAACGGTTCAAGTGGGTTGAAAAATGTGGAAGAAGTAGTTGCCAGAAAAAAGGGTGGAAAAAGGGTTGAAAAAAAGGGAATTCATGGAAAAAAAATTTTACTTGGAAAAATGATCGTTTGAATTTCCAAGATGAGTGGAATGTGTTGAAGGTGGAATGGTTTGAGTAGGTTGAAAAATGTGCAAATTGTGGAAGTTTGAAAAATGGACAATTCATTTTTGAATGGGGAAAATGTCCCTTAAAACTGGGAATTTTTGGAAATCCGGAAACTTTGTTTAAAATGTTGAAGGAGAGCACACAATTTTGAACAGGCTGAATATTTTGGAGTTGGAACGGTTAGAATAGGATGAAAAATGTGGGAGTTGGAAAAATGTTGCATTCTTTTCAATGGGAATTTCATGGAAATTTGGGAATTTTGGAAAAAGCGGGACTTTTGGGGAAAATTATAAAAGACTTGAATCTTCTCAATGAATAGGTCGAGAAATGTTGAAGTCGTAACATTTTTAAATGAGAAATTGTATTAAGGAATTCCAGGAATTTTGGGAAAACCGGGAATTTTCCCAGTTCAAAAAACAACTTCGTTTTTTGTCCTGATTAAGAGGAATGTTTTGACAGTGGAACGGTTGAATTGGGTTGAAAAATGTCAAAGGCGTAGTTGCCAGAAAAAAAGGGTTTGAAAAAAGGGAATTCTGGGAATTCCTGGAATTTCTCCGAACTTGGAATATCCAGGATGAGTGGAATGTGTTGAAGGTGGTATGGTTTGAGTAGGTTGAAAAATGTGGAAATGGTGGAAGTTTGAATAATGGCCGATTCATTTTGATTGCGAACGATGTCCTGGAAAACCTGGAATTCTGGGAAAGCTGGGAATTTTTGGAATTTTTCAAGAGAAAGACTGTGATTCCCGAATAGGCTGAACAGTTTGAAGTTGGAACGCTTTAAGTCAGATGAAAAATGTGGAAGGTAGAGCGCGGCAAAATCTGGAGAAGAAGAAGACTAGATGAGGCAATTCCTGGAGGAATGGCGGGTGAATGTTCCAATGCTGAAGTTGAACTCAAATGCTGACAGAATGTAGTATGAATGTAAGAATAGTTTGAATGTTGAAGACTTTGAATTTCCAGGAAAAACTGAATTTGTTTCGGAACTTGGGAAAGTGTTAGTTGGATGAGTTAGTTGAATAGGTTGCAAAATGTGCGAATTGTGGAAGTTCATTTTGAATGGGGAAATATATCCCCGGAAACTGGGAGTTCTTGGAAATCCGGGAATTTTTTTTTTAATTGTTGAAGAAGAGCACACAATTTTGAACAGGCTGAATATTTTGGAGTCGGAACTTACCATATTTTTTTTTTACATTTTAGTTTTAAAAAAATCTACTAATAAAATGCATTAAACACTGTTTTTTTTTACACTGAATTTTTATACACTGATTTTTTTTTACACTGAATTTTTATACACTGATTATTTTTACACTGAATTTTTATTCACAGAATTTTTTTTACAGACTTATATTTATTCTGAATTCGTATACACTGAATATTTATTCACTGATTTTTTTTTTACACCAAATGTTTTTACTCTGAATTTTTATACACTGAAAATTTTACAGAAAATGTTATTACACTAAATTTTTATACTTAATTTTTATATATTGAAACTTTTTTACAGTTAATTTTTATACATTGGAACTTTTTTACACTCAATTTTTAGACATTGACACTTTGTTGACACTCAATTTTTTCACACTGTATTTCAAAACACAGAATTTTCAAACACACACATTTTGCCAACACATTTTTTTTCAATAAAATTGTCAGCATAAGTTGATTCAGTTCACAAAAAAATTCAGCTACATAACTTCAGTGTCAAAACAAAAAGCTTTCGTAATAAAGACACACATTGGTCATAGTTGTGTACCTTTAATTTGTAGTATTTCACAAAACTAGAAGTTTTTACTGTAAGGTACTGTTTTTGTAACATGTTTGAAAAAGACTTGAAGCTGTAATTTCTGCCAAAGGTGCGTCAACAAACACAAAATGTGGGGAAACTAAAGTGCTGTGAATACTCTCCAGATGCTCAGTACATTAAAGGCGCTCGCTAGTATGACTGACGAGCCTGACGAAGCATATAATAATAATAATAAAAATATTTCATACCGGCGAACGCAGGAGGCAAGTATCCCTGAAGGTGTGCAATTTGGTGTTCATCCAAATGTGGATTTGTTGTTTTTGTCCTTTCTAATGTGCCAAAGTTATAAAGCAATGCAACTACCAAAACAAACGTACTTTCAAACTAGATGAGGCAATTCCTGGAGGAATTGCGTGTGAATGCTCCAATGCTGAAATGCTGACAGAATGTAGTATGAATGTAAGAATAGTTTGAATGTTGAAGAGTTTGAATTTCCAGGGAAACGGGAATTTGGTTTGGAACTTGGGAGAAGTGTTAGTTTGAATGTCCAGGATGAGTGGAATGTGTTGATGTTGGAATGCTTTGGATAGGTTGGAAAATGTGGGAATTGTGCAACTTGGAAAAATGTCTCATTCTTTTTAAATGGGAATTTCATTGAAATTTGGGAATTTTGGGAAAAGCTGCAATTTAAAAAAATGTTTTTTGAATGTTCTGAATGAGTTGAAATGGTTGGTGTTGGAATTTTTCAAATCAGTCAAGAATTGTTGAAGTAGTAACATTTTTAATTGAGAAATGGTATTACGGAATTCCTGGAATTTCGGGAAAACCGGGAATTTTTGCAGTTCAAAAAACCACTTTGTTTTTTGTCCTAATCAAAAGGAATGATTTGACAGTGGAATGTGGAAGGAGTAGTTGACAGAAGAAAGGGTGAAAAAAATGGGAATTCTGTGAATTCCTGGAATTTTTTTTAACTTGAAAAAAATTATAGTTTGAATTTCCAAGATGATTGGAATATGTTGAAAGTGGAATGGTTTGAACACGTTAACAAATTTGGAAGTTGTGCAACTTGGAAAAATGTCCCATTCATAACGATGGGAACTTACTGGAAATTTGGGAAAAACAGGATTTGAAAAAAAACAAAACGATTAAGAGCATGAATGTACTGAATGAGCTGAATTGGTTGGTGTTGGAATTGTTTAAATCGGTCAAGAAATGTTGAAGTAGTAACAGTTTTTTAATTGAGAAATGGTATTACGGAATTCCTGGAATTTCGGGAAAACCAGGAATTTTTGCAGTTCAAAAAACAACTTTTTTTTTGTCCTAATCAAAAGGAATGATTTGACAGTGGAATGGTTGAAAAATGTGGAAGGAGTAGTTGACAGAAGAAAGGGTGAAAAAAAAGAGAATTATGTGAATTCCTGGAATTTTTTTTAACTTGAAAAAAATTATAGTTTGAATTTCCAAGATGATTGGAATATGTTGAAAGTGGAATGGTTTGAACACGTTAAACAAATTTGGAAATTGTGCAACTTGGAAAAATATCCCATTCATATCGATGGGAACTTACTGGAAATTTGGGAAAAACAGGATTTGAAAAAAAAAAATGATTAAGAGCATGAATGTACTGAATGAGCTGAATTGGTTGGTGTTGGAATTGTTTAAATCGGTCAAGAAATGTTGAAGTAGTAACAGTTTTTTAATTGAGAAATGGTATTACGGAATTCCTGGAATTTCGGGAAAACCAGGAATTTTTGCAGTTCAAAAAACAACTTTGTTTTTTGTCCTAATCAAAAGGAATGATTTGACAGTGGAATGGTTGAAAAATGTGGAAGGAGTAGTTGACAGAAGAAAGGGTGAAAAAAAAGAGAATTATGTGAATTCCTGGAATTTTTTTTAACTTGAAAAAAATTATAGTTTGAATTTCCAAGATGATTGGAATATGTTGAAAGTGGAATGGTTTGAACACGTTAAACAAATTTGGAAATTGTGCAACTTGGAAAAATATCCCATTCATATCGATGGGAACTTACTGGAAATTTGGGAAAAACAGGATTTGAAAAAAAAAAATGATTAAGAGCATGAATGTACTGAATGAGCTGAATTGGTTGGTGTTGGAATTGTTTAAATCGGTCAAGAAATGTTGAAGTAGTAACAGTTTTTTAATTGAAAAATGTTATCATGGAATTTCGGGAAAACTGGTAATTTTTGAAGTTCTTAAATCAACTTGGTTTTTATGTCCTGACTAAGAGGAATGTTTTGACCGCGGACCGAGTTGAAGTGGGTTGAAAAATGTGAAAGGAGTTGTCGAACGAAAAAGGGTTGGAAATAAGGTTAGAAAAAAACAGGAATTCCTGGAAATTTGCTGAACGTATAAAAATGGTAGTTTGAATTTCCAGGATTAATTGAATGTGTTGACGGTGGAATGTTTTGAATCGGTTGAAAAATGTGGGAATTGTGGAAGTTTGAAAAATTCATAATTCATTTTGATTTGGGAAAATGTCCCTAAAAACTGGGAATACTAGGAAATCCGGGAATTTTTTTAAATAATTGTTGAAGTAGAGTACACAATTCCCGAACAGGCTGAATATTTTGGAGTGGAACGGTTTAAATCGGATTTTAAAAAATGTGGGAGTTGTGGAAATTTGAAAAATGTCCCATTCATTTAATGGGAATTTTATGGAAATTTGGAAATCCAGGAAAAAAATGTGAATGTTCTGAATGAGTTGAAATGGTTGGTGTTGGATTTTTTTCAAAACAGTCGAGAAATGTTGAAGTAGTAACATTTTTAATTTAGAAATGGTATTACGGAATTCCTGGAATTTCGGGAAAACCGGGAATTTTCCCAGTTAAAAAAAAAAACTTTTTTTTTTTTTTCTTGATTAAGAGGAATGTTTGGACAGTAGAACGGTTGAAGTGGGTTGAAAAATGTGGGAGGAGTAGTCGACGGGAAAAAGGGTGAAAATAGGGTTTGGAAATTTTTTTAAACGTGGAAAAATGATAGTTTGAATTTCCAGCATGTGTGGAATGTGTTGAAAGAGGAATGGTTTGAATTGGTTGAAACAGGTGGAAATGGTGGAAGTTTGAAAATTGGGCAATTCATTTTAAATGGGAAAAATGTCCTGGAAAACCTGGCATTCTGGGAAATCTGGGAATTTTGGAGTCGGCGCACGAAAAAAGGCTGGAAATAAGGTTAGAAAAAAAACAAGAAATCCTGGAAATTTTTTGCATGTGTAAAAATAGTTGTTTGAATTTCCAGGATGAATTGAATGTGTTGAAGGTGGAATGGTTTGAATAGGTTGAACAATTTGGGAATTGTGGAAGTTTGAAAAATTGATAATTCCTTTTGAATGGGGAAAATGTCCCTAAAAACTGGGAATTCTAGGAAATCTGTTCATTTTCTTCATAATTGTTGAACATGGAATTAAAGGGTGAGGAGGCATACATACGTGCAACATGGAATAATAATAGTGTGCAACATGGAATATTAATAGTGTGCAACATGGAATTAAAGGGTGAGGAGGCATACATACGTGCAACATGGAATATTAATAGTGTGCAACATGGAATTAAAGGGTGAGGAGGCATACATACGTGCAACATGGAATATTAATAGTGTGCAACATGGAATTAAAGGGTGAGGAGGCATACATATGTGCAACATGGAATATTAATAGTGTGCAACATGGAATTAAAGGGTGAGGAGGCATACATACGTGCAACATGGAATATTAATAGTGTGCAACATGGAATTAAAGGGTGAGGAGGCATACATACGTGCAACATGGGGTATTAATAGTGTGCAACATGGAATTAAAGGGTGAGGAGGCATACATATGTGCAACATGGAATATTAATAGTGTGCAACATGGAATAATAATAATAGTGTGCAACATGGAATTAAAGGGTGAGGAGGCATACATATGTGCAACATGGAATAATAACAGTGTGCAACATGGAATTAAAGGGTAAAGAGGCATACATATGTGCAACATGGAATAATAATAGTGTGCAACATGGAATTAAAGGGTGAGGAGGCATACATAGGTGCAACATGGAATAATAATAGTGTACAACATGGAATTGAAGGGTAAAGAGGCATACATATATGCAACATGGAATAATAATACTGTGCAACATAGAATTAAAGGGTGAGGAGGCATACATATGTGCAACATGGAATAATAATAGTGTGCAACATGGAATTAAAGGGTGAGGAGGCATACATACGTGCAACATGGAATAATAATAGTGTGCAACATGGAATAATAATAGTGTGCAACATGGAATAATAATAGTGTGCAACATGGAATTAAAGGGTAAGGAAGCATACATATATACGTGCAACATGGAATAATAATAGTGTACAACATGGAATTAAAGGGCGAGGAGGCATACATACTTATGTGCAACAAGGAATAAATGGTGAGGAGGCATACATACGTGCAACATGGAATAATAATAGCGTGCAACATGGAATAATAATAGTGTTCAACATGGAACAATAATAATGTGCAACATGGAATTAAAGGGTGAGGAGGCATACATACGTGCAACATGGAGTATTAATAGTGTGCAACATGGAATTAAAGGTTGAGGAGGCATACATACGTGCAACATGGAATAATAATAGTGTTCAACATGGAATTAAAGGGCGAGGAGGCATACATACGTGCAACGTGGAATAATAATAGTGTGCAACATGGAATAATAATAGTGTACAACATGGAATTAAAGGGCGAGGAGGCATACATACATATGTGCAACATGGAATAAATGGTGAGGAGGCATACATACGTGCAACATGGAATAATAATAGCGTGCAACATGGAATAATAATAGTGTTCAACATGGAACAATAATAATGTGCAACATGGAATTAAAGGGTGAGGAGGCATACATACGTGCAACATGGAGTATTAATAGTGTGCAACATGGAATTAAAGGGTGAGGAGGCATACATACGTGCAACATGGAATAATAATAGTGTTCAACATGGAATT
>NC_084739.1:67019751-67026527 GCF_033978785.1 Entelurus aequoreus
TCCCTCCTTTTTGGGACAACCCTCATTTTGACCAGCAGGGGTGCAAATGAGACATTGTCTATTAGATGCTATGTTATTGGGACCATGATTTATGTCATCACTTGTTCACACCTCCTCATATGGAAGATACTTTTCCTTCTTCACGTCTCAAGAAGGGCGGAAATACACGCACACACACACACACACACACACACACACACACACACACACACACACACACACACACACACACACACACACACACACACACACACACACACACACACACACACTTTTGTCTATCCATCTCCTTTCAAGTCCATTTGCACCTCCTCTCTCTCCCCCTCACCACCATTCCTCCATCCCTTCTCACCCCTTTTGAAGTTGGAGACAGCTCCAAATCCAACGTGGCTTTTCGGACAGCCGGGGGGGGGGGGAGAAAAATGTCTCAGAAAAGAGGGGCTTAAGTTTGGGCGAGAGGCGGTGGGGAAGAAGGAGTCGGTGCTGAATGGTGTGATGTGAGGTACAGTATCACCGCGTTGTGTTGTCGACCCAGACACACGCTGGATGGTAATAATTAGGAGAGGAGTGGGGATATACACCTCTACATATATATATATATACTGTATATATATATATATATATATATATATATATATATATATATATATATATATATATATATATATATATATATATATATATATACTAGTGTTGTACGGTATACCGGTACTAGTATAGTATCATGGTACTAATGATTCCAAAATGGTACTATACTCTGTTTGAAAAGTACCGGTTCCCGGGCATGAAGGTGCGTCATCACGTGGTGACATTGCTGGTTTTACGAGCAGAGGAGCATGTTGGGCAGCGCACACACACAGAGTACTTACAAGCAGATACAGTGTGTAGACAGAAAAGGGAGAATTGACGCATTTTGGTGTAAAAAGTAAAGATAAAGGTGAAGTTATAACACTGAAACACCCTCAGGAAGAGCTGCTTTAAGACATGGCTAGCTAGCTAGCGGCTAACGTACATCCTCAGTGTTTTAGCTACTTCTAAATCACTAATCCTGGCCTCCATGGCGACCAATAAAGTACGTTTTTTAAAAGTTTACATTATCACTGGAGGACGAGGAATAGCTAAACATGCTTCACTACACACCGTAGGAGGTTACAATAGCTCACCGCTAACAAAAGCTAGCGCGCCTGAATGTAAACAAACGCCATGGGTGGATCTACACCTGACATCCACCGTAATGACACCAAGCACCAGTATCAGTATCAGTCGTTAAAACGGTTGGTGTTGGATTTTTTCAAAACGGTCGAGAAATGTTGAAAAAGTAAAATTTTTAATTCAAAAATGGTATTACGGAATTTCAGGAATTTCGGGAAAACCGGGAATTTTTACAGTTAAAAAAATAACTTCGTTTTTTGTCCTGATTAAGAGGAATTATTTTGACGGTTGACGTAGTTTAAAAAATGTGGAAGGAGGAGTCGACAGAAAGAAGGGTGAAAATAGGGCTTTGGAAAACTAGGAATCCTGGGAATTTCCTGGATTTTTTTTTTTTTTTAATTGAAAAAGGATAGTTTGAATTTTCAGAATGAGTGGAATATGTTGAAGGTGGAATGGTTTGAATAGGTTGAAAAATGTGGAAGGAGTAGTCGACAGAAAAAAGGGTGAAAATAGGATTTGGAAAACTGGGAATTCTGGAAATTCCTGTAATTGTTTGGTTTTTTTTAGATTAAAAAAAGGATAGTTGGAATTTCCAGGATGAGTGGAATATGTGGAAGGTGGAATGGTTTGAATAGGTTGAAAAATGTGGAAGGAGTAGTCGACAGAAAAAAGGGTGAAAATAGGATTTGGAAAACTGGGAATTCTGGGAATTTCGGGAATTTTTTATTTGTAATATTTTTATTGAAAAACGGATAGTTTGAATTTCCAGGATGAGCGGAATATGTTAAAGGTGGAATGGTTAGACTAGGTTGAAAAATGTGGAAAGAGTAGTCAACAGGAAAAAGGGTGAAAATAGGATTTGGAAAACTGGGAATTCCTGAAAAAAAAATGTTTTTAAATTTTTTATTGAAAAAAGCAAAGTTTGAATTTCCAGGATGAGTGGAATATGTTGAAGGTCTAATGGTTTGAATATGTTGAGTAGTTGACAGAAAAAAGGGTGAAAATAGTATTTGGAAAACTGGGAATCCTGGGAATTCCTGGAATTTTCATTTACTTATTTTTTTATTGAAAAAAAGGATCGTTTGAATTTCCAGAATGAGTGGAATATGTTGAAGGTGGAATGGTTAGACTAGGTTGAAAAATGTGGAAAGAGTAGTCAACAGGAAAAAGGGTGAAAATAGGGTTTGGAAAACTGGGAATTCCTGGGAAAAAATGTTTTTAGATTTTTTATTGAAAAAAGCAAAGTTTGAATTTCCAGGATGAGTGGAATATGTTGAAGGTCTAATGGTTTGAATATGTTGAGTAGTTGACAGAAAAAAGGGTGAAAATAGTATTTGGAAAACTGGGAATCCTGGGAATTCCTGGAATTTTCATTTACTTATTTTTTTATTGAAAAAAAGGATCGTTTGAATTTCCAGGATGAGTGGAATATGTTGAAGGTGGAATGGTTAGACTAGGTTGAAAATTGTGGAAGGAGTAGTCGACAGAAAAAAGGGTGAAAATTGGATTTGGAAAACTGGGAATTCTGGGAATTTCTGGAATTTTTTATTTGTAATATTTTTATTGAAGAAATGATAGTTTGAATTTCCAGGATGAGCGGAATATGTTGAAGGTGGAATGGTTAGACTAGGTTGAAAAATGTGGAAAGAGTAGTCGACAGAAAAAAGGGTGAAAATAGGATTTGGAAAACTGGGAATTCTGGGAATTCCTGGAATTTAAAAAAAAAAATTGAAAAAAGGATAGTTTGAATTTCCAGGATGAGTGGAATATGTTGAAGGTGGAATGGTTAGACTAGGTTGAAAATGTGGAAGGAGTAGTCGACAGAAAAAAGGGTGAAAATAGGATTTGGAAAACTGGGAATTCTGGGAATTTCTGGAATTTTTTATTTGTAATATTTTTATTGAAGAAATGATAGTTAGAATTTCCAGGATGAGCGGAATATGTTGAAGGTGGAATGGTTAGACTAGGTTGAAAAATGTGGAAAGAGTGGTCGACAGAAAAAAGGGTGAAAATAGGATTTGGAAAACTGGGAATTCTGGGAATTTCTGGAATCAAAAAAAATAAAAATATTGAAAAAAGGATAGTTTGAATTTCCAGGATGAGTGGAATATGTTGAAGGTGGAATGGTTAGACTAGGTTGAAATGTGGAAAGAGTAGTCAACAGAAAAAAGGGTGAAAATAGGATTTGGAAAACTGGGAATTCTGAGAACTACTGGATTTTATTTGTAATTTTTTTATTGAAAAACGGATTGTTTGAATTTCCAGGATGAGCGGAATATGTTGAAGGTGGAATGGTTTGAATAGGTTGAAAAATGTGGAAAGAGTAGTCGACAGAAAAAAGGGTGAAAATAGGATTTGGAAAACTGGGAATTCTGGGAATTCCTGGAATTTTTTTAAATACATTTTTTATTGAAAACCGGATAGTTTGAATTTCCAGGATGAGTGGAATATGTTGAAGGTGGAATGGTTTGAATATGTTGAAAAATGTGGAAGGAGTAGTCGACAGACAAAAGGGTGAAAACATGATTTGGAAAACTGGTCATTCCTGGAATTTTCATTTATTTATTTTTTATTGAAAAAAGGATAGTTTGAATTTCCAGGATGAGTGGAATATTTTGAAGGTGGAATGGTTCGAACATGTTGAAAATTGTGGAAGGAGTAGTCGACAGAAAAAAGGGTGAAAATAGGATTTGGAAAACTGGGAATTCTGGGAATTCTGGGAATTCCTGGAATTTTTTATTTGTTAATATTTTTATTAAAGAAAGGATAGTTAGAATTTCCAGGATGAGCGGAATATGTTGAAGGTGGAATGGTTAGACTAGGTTGAAAAATGTGGAAAGAGTAGTCGACAGAAAAAAGGGTGAAAATAGGATTTGGAAAACTGGGAATTCTGGGAATTCCTGGAATTTAAAATATATATATATATATATATATATATATATATATATATATATATATATATATATATATATATATATATATATATATATATATATATATATATATATATATATATATTGAAAAAAGCATAGTTTGAATTTCCAGGATGAGTGGAATATGTTGAAGGTGGAATGGTTTTAATAGGTTGACAAATGTGGAATGAGTCGTCGACAGAAAAAAGGGTGAAAATATGATTTGGAAAACTGGGAATTCTGGGAATTCCTGGAATTTTTTATTAATTTTTTTTAATTGAAAAAAGGAAAGTTTGAATGTCCAGGATGAGTGGAATATGTTGAAGGTAAACAAATGCCATGGGTGGATCTACACCTGACATCCACTGTAATGATACCATGCACCAGTATCAGTATCAGTCGTTAAAATGGTTGGTGTTGGAATTTTTTCAAAACGGTGGAGAAATGTTGAAAAAGTAAAATTTTTAATTCAGAAACGGTATTACGGAATGTCAGGAATTTCGGGAAAACCGGGAATTTTTACAGTTGAAAAAAAGAAGTGAGTTAGATGAAGTACAAAGGTTTATCCTCCTGGCCCGCCCTCCCCTCCCCCGCTGTGAATAGGATGCAGAGGGCGTGACTAATGGCGGCGAGGAGACTCACGCGCTTATTTCCTGCGTCTCACTTTGAAGGCCCGGCCGCCGCGTTTACATGCGGCGCCATGAATCTCCTAGTAAAACTGTGGCGGTGACGGAGGGGAGGAGTGAGGAAGACGTTATAAAAGTTTCCTGGTGCTCTCGCAATGCATCCTTGGAGAGCGAGCTGTTCCTTCCATATGGAAATGCATGTGTGTGTGTGTGTGTGTGTGTGTGTGTGTTGCAATAAATCAATGTTTGTGTTGCACTGTAAACCTCTATGGTGAGGTGTGGTCTCTCTCGTTGGACACTTTATTAGGTACGCCTGCACCTGCATGTAAATTCTGCCCCTACACAGATGATGATGTCGGATATCCCTACAGCAGGGGTGCACCTACCCTTTATATCCGAACCCCTTGTCCTGCAATATGGTCATTGTTGTGGTTGTGGTTTGCAAGAAAGCTAATTTCTAGTCCAAAAAACTGCATCTAAATGGTTTAAGTAGCTAAAGGTGTGGACAGTTTGCAGTTCACATCCAGCACATCGGCTCAAAGTGCTATGCTGAGTATAGAACGTATTGTGTGAATGCTGTAAAGGATTCACTACACACTTGCCGTTTGATTCTAACGCGCGTCTTAGTTGGAGATTTCATGGCCAAATTTGTCGGTGTTAAATTTGCCACGTAAAATCAGTAACGAGTAGCATGTATATGGCGAAGCCAATATGAATTAGCATCAAGCTAGCACATTTTATACACATATATATATATATATATATATATATATATATATATATATATATATATATATATATATATATATATATATATATATATATATATATATGTATGTGTGGGAAAAGGACTATTTCATCTCTACAGGCCTGTTTCATGAGGGGTTTCCCTCAATCATCAGGAGATTGAAATATATATATTTATATATATATATATATATATATATATATATATATATATATATATATATATATATATATATATATATATATATATATATATATATATATATATATATATATATATATATATTTATATATATATTTATATATATATATATATATATATATATATATATATATATATATATATATATATATATATATATATATATATATATATATACAGAAATACATATGTATATATGTATATATATATATATATATATATATATATATATATATATATATATATATATATATATATATATATATATATATATATATATATACATATATATGTCTATATATATAGACATATATATATGTATCTGTTTATAATAATACACCTCATGGTGCAACCTGGACACATCATCTCCCGGGGTCATAGGGTGTTTCGGGTCTTAATCAAACACCCTCACCCGGGCGACCCAGCCGAGGGTGATCAGTCCCTCGACTTATGTCCAGGTGGCGCTCTACGCCACGCGTCCCCCCTCCGACGATCTGCCCTGGGGCTGCGCCGGTGGTGCTTGTGGGGAGTGTCCGGGCCCTGGGTCCTCCTCCGTCTAATCAGGTGCCGTACAGGGTACTGGCACTGTGCGTTGCACCACGGGTTTCCCTAGTGGAGTCCACTGGAGTCCACTATAAAGTGCCGCGTAAGTGCTTGTTTCCTCGCCAAGTCTTTGACCGGATGTGACGCCACACGCAACAAAGGTGCATTTTACGTGAAACGGTACCGACAGTATTGATGTAGTTCGATACCTATCCCTAGTCATACATAAAGAGTTGGTAGGTAGCCCGTCAGTCCCCAGGTAGCATTGGCGTGCAGTCCCTAGAGGCAGGGGAGGCTGGGGCCTCACCTGCCATCATGGAAAGAAAAAAAACGTAAAAAGAAAAAAAAGGAAAAAAATTGTTATATGTATCCAGTGATTATACTAAAGTTATTTTCCATTTAACTTCACCAGTTTTAGATTATTTTTATTTGTATTTTCACATTTGCCGTTCAAATACTGAGAAGAGACGGTGCGGTGATCAGCAGCCAGTTGAGGCACGTCACTGATTTGTACCTCAACATGGATTGTGCACAATGACTCGGCTAACTGCTGAGCTGCTGTGCAGTGAGACTGTATTGCTATATGAACTATAT
>NC_084739.1:67026547-67069047 GCF_033978785.1 Entelurus aequoreus
CGTGACGTACGAAGACAAAACGGGCAGATTTAAGCTCCGATGGCACAAACGACTTAGGGAAACAGTGGTGAATCGTGCCGGGCGAGCCAAGGACCCCCTCGACAAAAAGGGAAACGGTCGCGGGGTACAACCCTCAGGTAAAATTCCCCCGGAACGCGTAGTGGCTGACCGAACACCAATTCAGCGGGGGCCGCTGCAAGATCCTCTTTAGGGGCTGAGCGCAACCCGAGCATAACCCAAGGTAAACGGTCAATCCAATGCTATCAACGAGCGCCGCACGCAAAGCCGCCTTAAGCGACCGGTGAAAACGTTCACATAAGCCGTTAGCTTGGGGATGGTAGGCTGTAGTACGGTGCACCTGCACACCCAAGGACTGGGCCAACGCTGACCAAAGCTCCGACACAAACTGGGATCCCCTGTCCGAGGTGATATCAGACGGCGTGCCAAAACGTGCAACCCAGGCTGACAGGAACGCGCGAGCAACGTCCTACCGAGGCAGTGGAGAAAGAGGAACTGCTTTCCGGCCATCTGGTGGTACGATCTACCATCGTTAGCAAATGTGTATAACCCTGCGACGGAGGGAGGGGGCAACTAAGTCTACATGCACGTGGTCAACCGCTCTGACCGGAATCGGAAATGGTTCGAGGGCCGCCTTTGTGTGCCGGTGGACCTTGGCGCGCTGACATGCCACGCATGCGGCTGCCCACTGCCTAACATCCTTCCTAAGGCCAGGCCAAACAAACTTGGCACCAACCAACTTGACGGAAGCCCGAACGCCAGGGTGCGACAGGGAGTGTATTGCGTCAAAAACCCGGCGGCGCCAGTCTACCGGGACAACCGGCCGAGGGCGGCCAGTGGAAACATCGCAGAGGAGGGCGGGACCGCCATCCTGAACTACCACCTCCTCGAGCACTAGCGCTGTACCGTCAGTTTTGAGTGCGCGGATGTCGGGGTCGTCGGGCTGGTCAGCGGCCATTCCGAAAAATCTAACCGAGCTGCACGGGACACACGAGTACGCGTGAGAGACAGTCAGCGGCCACATGCTGAATGTCCGTAGTGAACTCTGAGATGGCCGACAAGTGACGCTGCTGACGGGATGACCAAGGCTCTGCGACCTTTGACATGGGCAAACGTCAGGGGTTTGTGGTCAACAAAAGCCGTGAAGGACCGACCTTCCAACAGAAAACGAAAATGGCGTGTTTGCAAGATACAGTGCCAACAACTCTCGGTCAATACACTGTACTTCCGCTCGTTATCTCGCAGTTTACGACTGAAGACGCAAGGGGCTGCCATACGTTCGCCACCCGCTGCTCCACCACAGCGCCCACGGCGACATCAGACGCGTCCGTTGTCAAAGCCACGGGCGCCGCGGAACAGGTGGGAGAGGAGAGCAGCCTCTGCGAGCGCGGATATAGCCCTATGAAAAGCTTGGACTCGCTGAGGAGACCATTCGAGGGAATCGCTTGCCTTTTTGTTCCGTAGGGCACCATAAAGAGGCTGCAAGGAAGTGGGCAGCGCGAGGAAGGAACCGATTATAAAAATTAATCATGCCCAAAAATTCCTGCAGAGCTTTGACAGTGGAGGGGCGAGGAAAATCTGCCACCACTTGCACTTTTGAAGGCAAAGGGATCGCACCCAGCGACGAAATACGGTGACCTAAAAAATCAATCTCTGACAGCCCCAAACTGACATTTAGAAGGATTGACGATCAGGCCGTGCTCGTCAAGACGTGTGAACACCTGTGTTAGGTGTGACTGGTGCTCCTCGGCTGAAGGACTCGCCACTAAAATGTCGTCCAGATAAACAAACACAAAATTGAGGCCGCGCAAAACTGAGTCATTAATCTCTGAAAGGTTTGTGCTGCCCCCTTCAGGCCAAAAGGCATACGCAGGAACTCAAAAAGCCCAAACGGGGTTATTACTGCGGTCTTGGGCACGTCCTCGGCACGCACCGGCACCTGGTGGTAACCACGAACTAAGTCTACCTTTGAGAAAATGGCGGCGCCAGCCAGGCGCGCCGAAAAGTCCTGGATGTGCGGAATAGGGTAGCGATCGTGCGTTCGATACTGTTGATCATAATATTTTATTAGAGCGTATCAAAACGCGTATTGGGATGTCAGACTTAGCCTTGTCTTGGTTTAACTCTTATCTTACTGACAGGATGCAGTGCGTCTCCCATAACAATGTGACCTCGGACTATGTCAAGGTAACGTGCGGAGTTCCCCAGGGTTCGGTTCTTGGCCCTGCACTCTTTAGTATTTACATGCTGCCGCTAGGTGACATTATACGCAAATACGGTGTTAGCTTTCACTGTTATGCTGATGACACTCAACTCTACATGCCCCTAAAGCTGACCAACACGCCGGATTGTAGTCAGCTGGAGGCGTGTCTTAATGAAATTAAACAATGGATGTCCGCTAACTTTTTGCAACTCAACGCTAAGAAAACGGAAATGCTGATTATCGGTCCTGCTCAACACCGACATCTATTTAATAATACCACCTTAACATTTGACAACCAAACAATTAAACAAGGCGACTCGGTAAAGAATCTGGGTATTATCTTCGACCCAACTCTCTCGTTTGAGTCACACATTAAGAGTGTTACTAAAACGGCCTTCTTTCATCTCCGTAATATCGCTAAAATTCGTTCCATTTTGTCCACAAGCGATGCTGAGATCATTATTCATGCGTTCGTTACATCTCGTCTCGATTACTGTAACGTTTTATTTTCGGGCCTCCCTATGTCTAGCATTAAAAGATTACAGATGGTACAAAATGCGGCTGCTAGACTTTTGACAAAAACAAGAAAGTTTGATCATATTACGCCTATACTGGCTCACTTGCACTGGCTTCCTGTGCACCTAAGATGTGACTTTAAGGTTTTACTACTTACGTATAAAATACTACACGGTTTAGCTCCAGCCTATCTTGCCGATTGTATTGTACCATATGTCCCGGCAAGAAATCTGCGTTCAAAGAACTCCGGCTTATTAGTGATTCCCAGAGCCCAAAAAAAGTCTGCGGGCTATAGAGCGTTTTCTATTCGGGCTCCAATACTATGGAATGCCCTCCCGGTAAAAGTTAGAGATGCTACCTCAGTAGAAGCATTTAAGTCCCATCTTAAAACTCATTTGTATACTCTAGCCTTTAAATAGACTCCCTTTTTAGACCAGTTGATCTGCCGTTTCTTTTCTTTTCTTTTCTACTCTGCTCCGGGGTGGACCGCTGGCCTGTCCATCGGATGGGGACATCTCTACGCTGCTGACCCGTCTCCGCTCGGGATGGTTCCCGCTGGCCCCACCATGGACTGGACTTTCGCTGATGTGTTGGACTTTCACAATATTATGTCAGACCCACTCGACACCGAGGATGTCGTTGTGGCTTGTACAGCCCTTTGAGACACTTGTGATTTAGGGCTATATAAATAAACATTGATTGATTGATTGATGTTGTTAAGGTGGCGAAAATCCCCACAAGGCCGCCAGGAACCGTCTGACTTGGGCACCATGTGCAAGGGCGAGGCCCACAGGCTATTAGAACGCCTAACGATGCCTAAACGCTCCATAGTAGCAAACTCCTCTTTAGCAATGGTCGATTTAGCCGCGTCAAAAACTGGCGGGCCCACCGTGGGAATGAAATGTTCGACACCGTGCTTAGTGTCCGCGGTGGAAAAAGCGGGAGTGATTAATGACGGAAAATCCGCCAGCAAACGCTGAAAAACGTCACTAGATACCAAATAATTAGCGTGTGTTAACGGTCTAAGTCCCCCCGTCTTACATGTAAAAGTTGAAAAAGACACAGCATCAATCAATCGGCGGTTAGCAACATCAACAAGCAGTCCATTAGCACACAGAAAATCCGCGCCAATAATGGGAACCGTGATGGCGGCGATGATAAAGTCCCACTGGAATTTGCGTCCATGAAAGCCCACAGTCACCAACCTGGAGCCGAAAGTGTCGATCGACGAGCCGTTGGCGGCATTCAGCAGCGGCCCGCAGCCACCTGTCGCCCTGTCCGCGTCCGTGGCAGGTAACAGGCTGACTTGCGAACCGGAGTCCGCCAGGAAACGTCTCCTTGACGACGAGTCAGCGATGAAGAGCAGCTCACTTGCTTCGCCGGCGCCCACAGCTGCTACTGAACGCTGGCGTTGGCGTTTCCCGGGGCCGTGAAGGAGCATGGAGGGACACACCGTCGAGCTTTGGCGCCAAAACGTTGATGGAAGAAGCACTGGCTCGCTTCGCGCCTTTTCCGGGTAGCGACTCCCGCCACTACCGCTGGGTCCGCGTTCTCCATCGTCTGCAGGGGGGGGGGGGCGCTTCTACGCTCTGCACGGCAAACCGCCTGGAAGCCAGAAGCACCCGGTCAGCTTCTTCAGCCAAGCCCCGGTAGTCGCCGGAGGCCAGAGAAGCGGAGTTAGCCAACACCGCACGGGCCGCAGGTGGTAGCTGCCGCGAGAAAAGGTGCGGGAAAATGAACCCGCCCTCCTCGGAGCCCAGCAGCGACAGCATACTGTCCATTAGATCCTGCCCAAACCGGGCAGGGAAAGAAGTCTATTAGAGTAAATCTCCGAAGCAGAAGAGTGGTCGCCTGGTCGAGGGCTGTTACGACCAAGTAATACCGGGAGTCGTCGCCGGCGATTCCTCGCAGGTGGAAAAGTGCCTCGATGTGCTGGAACCATGATGCCGGGTCGCTCTGCCAGAACTCGGGAAGCTTTGTCCCCGCGGAGGGATGCAGGTTGCCGGAGTTGGGGCGACATGGCCGATGAAGACACCGCTTCCTCTTCTGCGTGAAACATTGTCGGGGTCACCAATGTGGCAAATGCAAGAAACACAGCGTTGTTTCTTTGAGGTCTTTATTGTAAGACTGCCAACATAAGAATCACAATAAAACACAATATGCACTTTTATAGTGTGCCCAAGAAGGTACATAAAACCACACCCATTCTGCTGAGTGTGAGCATGATCCTAGTGCCCGCCACAATATATATATATATATACTTTAAGTGAGCTATCCCTACCATAATTAGAACATAACACAATATTTTTGTGATATACTGTATATAATACGCATCTCATGTCTATCAAGCATCACTACATTAGAATATAAAACGTTTTCCTCTGCTTTGTCTTTAGGATTTTTTGTTGACACAGGGTGAAGGAACGGCATCTTTGTTCTTTGCAATGAGGTCATTCTTGAATTCAATAGCGCTTCTCACCTTCTTTATCAAAGTGCTAGCACTCATAACATTTTTCTGACTCCGTGGTGGAGTCTTTAGCAGTCCTACTCAATAAAATAAGCACAGCACACTAAATCTTTGGATTCTCTATTTAGGCACAGTTGGTTGTGCGCATTGTTTAGCCATACAATAACAGAGAAAAATTAGAGTGAGCATTTTCATTAGAAAGAAAAGTGTGTGAAACGTTGTAATAAATTGCACAATAAAGCAAACTGCACACCGCGGTGATAGCACTGTTGTTTTTGGACGATATTCCTGTTAAAAGTGGCTGTTCTATGCCATATTAAGTCCCTTTTTAGGTGTGAACAAGTCACTGCTGCCGCCTTACTTTACTGAACTTTATGGGAAATGATCATTTGAATGTTTGACGCCCCAGCAGCGGCAGCAAAGTGAAAGAAGAAGAAGAAGAAGAAGAAGCTGTGGGTGATTATTTAATCCAGTCTGACACAAGAGAGGGTTTGATGGCGGCAAAAAGACTTGCAGCCGCATCATCCCGTCTGCACGACAGCGGGGGGGTTGTAAAAAAAAAAAAAAAATCCCCGCTGCAAATCACGAGGGTTTGCATAATGCAAAGTGTAATTGCAATTTTAAAATCAATTAGAGTCAACAGTAGAAGAATTATTTTGAGCCCCGCCGCAGGTTCACGCTGTCTTGCTGTCAATCATCCACGGGGTCAGCTGCGGTTCATTTTCAATGTGAAATGACGGCACTTGACACCGACAAAGCTTTACGTGTTTTTACTAAAACAATATACAAGGTTAATACCGTTTCTTCCCCTCTATTTATCTGCTTTCTTTTGTATTCCAAGTTATCATTACATACATGTATTGTTGTTAATAGAGGTAATTATTGTTATTATTTATTATCAATATAGTCTAGTACCCAAACTCTTTTACTACAAAGCCACGCTGTTGTAACACGTGCAGAATGTGGCTCGGCATTGTCTTGCTGAAATAAGCAGGGGCGTCCATGATAATGTTGCTTGGATGGCAACATATGTTGCTCCAATAGCTGTATGTACCTTTCAGCATTAATAGTGCCTTCACAGATGTGTAAGTTACCCATGTCTTGGCCACTAATACACCCCCATACCATCACACATGCTGCCTTTTACACTTTCACCCTAGAACAGTCCAGATGGTTCTTTTCCTCTTTGTTCTGGAGGACACGACGTCCACAGTTTCCAAAAACAATTTGAAATGTGGACTCGTCAAGACCACAGAACACTTTTTCCACTTTGCATCAGTCCATCTTAGATGAGCTCGGGCCCAGCGAAGCCGGCGGCGTTTCTGGGTGTTGTTGATAAATGGCTTTGGCTTTGCATAGTAGAGTTTTAACTTGCACTTACAGATGTAGTGACCAACTGTAGTTACTGACAGTGGTTTTCTGAAGTGTTCCTGAGCCATGTGGTGATATCCTTTACACACTGATGTGGCTTTTTGATGCAGTACCGCCTGAGGGATCCAAGGTGGGTAATATCATGGCTTACGTGCAGGGATTTTTTCCAAATTGTCTGAACCTTTTGATGATATTACGGAGAGTAGATGTTAAAATCCCTAAATGTGGTTCTTAAACAATTTGCTCAGGCATTTGTTGACAAAGTGGTGACCCTCGCCCCGTCCTTGTTTGTGAACGACTGAGCATTTCATGGAAGCTGCTTTTATACCCAATCATGGCACCCA
Source organism: Entelurus aequoreus (assembly GCF_033978785.1). Lineage (NCBI taxonomy): Eukaryota > Metazoa > Chordata > Actinopteri > Syngnathiformes > Syngnathidae > Entelurus > Entelurus aequoreus. The sequence continues at coordinate 67,033,467 of NC_084739.1, forward strand.
CCTGTTCCCAATTAGCCCGTTCACCTGTGGGATGTTCCAAATAAGTCTTTGATGAGCATTCCTCAATTTTCTCCGTCTTTTTTGCCACTCATGCCCGCTTTTTTGTAACATTTTTTTGTCACGGCGCGGGCTCGAACCCGCTTTTCCCCGGCAGCACCTCCGCCGATCGCCCACAGCCTTGATCGGCAATCTGCACACCTGGAACTGATGAGGGTGAGCTCTATAAGGACCAGTGGACCCAAGGATCCTTGCGGGAACTTAATTACCTTTTGCGTACCGTAAGCCGACAAGCCTTATGCTCTCTGTTTCTCTCTGCGTTTTCCCTCCGTGTCTGACGTCCTTGTTGTCCTCCCACAGTGCCTTCTCAAGTCTTACCCTTTGTGATCTCCTGTTGTTTCCTTGTGGATTTGGACTGCCTTCCTCGATCCTCGAACCCTCGCCTGGACACGGACCTTGTCGCTTCTCTCTTGCCCTCAACGGCTTGCCTGTGCGCGGACCGCCCTCCTGCTTTGTCCCTCCTCTCGCTCTCCTCAACACTTGGTAGCACACACTTCAACTAACCATACACATAGCCTCACACATACACACTCCTGGGTTTTGTCAAACACTCCATTCTATAATTTAGTTAGTATTGTTTATGATTATTATATATATATATATTGTCTGTATATATAATACATCCTAGAGCTTTACTGCCCCCTGGTGTATGTGCCGTCAACTCCATCTAGCAATACATAACAATGTTGCGGGCATCAAATTCCAAATGAGCTAATATTTGCAAAAAGTAAAGTTTTCCAGTGGGAACATTACGTATTTTGTCTTTGCAGTCTATTCAATGATTATTATACATATATATATATTGTCTATATATATAATAAATCCTAGAGCTTTACTGCCCCCTGGTGTCTGTGCCGTCAACTCCATCTAGCAATACATAACAATGTTGCAGGCATCAAATTCCAAATGAGCTAATATTTGCAAAAAGTAAAGTTTTCCAGTGGGAACATTACGTATTTTGTCTTTGCAGTCTATTCAATGATTATTATACATATATATATATTGTCTATATATATAATAAATCCTAGAGCTTTACTGCCCCCTGGTGTCTGTGCCGTCAACTCCATCTAGCAATACATAACAATGTTGCAGGCATCAAATTCCAAATGAGCTAATATTTGCAAAAAGTAAAGTTTTCCAGTGGGAACATTACGTATTTTGTCTTTGCAGTCTATTCAATGATTATTATACATATATATATTGTCTATATATATAATAAATCCTAGAGCTTTACTGCCCCCTGGTGTCTGTGCCGTCAACTCCATCTAGCAATACATAACAATGTTGCAGGCATCAAATTCCAAATGAGCTAATATTTGCAAAAAGTAAAGTTTTCCAGTGGGAACATTACGTATTTTGTCTTTGCAGTCTATTCAATGATTATTATACATATATATATATATATTGTCTATATATATAATAAATCCTAGAGCTTTACTGCCCCCTGGTGTCTGTGCCGTCAACTCCATCTAGCAATACATAACAATGTTGCGGGCATCAAATTCCAAATGAGCTAATATTTGCAAAAAGTAAAGTTTTCCAGTGGGAACATTACGTATTTTGTCTTTGCAGTCTATTCAATGATTATCATACATATATATATATATTGTCTATATATATAATACATCCTAGAGCTTTACTGCCCCCTGGTGTCTGTGCCGTCAACTCCATCTAGCAATACATAACAATGTTGCAGGCATCAAATTCCAAATGAGCTAATATTTGCAAAAAGTAAAGTTTTCCAGTGGGAACATTACGTATTTTGTCTTTGCAGTCTATTCAATGATTATTATACATATATATATATATTGTCTATATATATAATAAATCCTAGAGCTTTACTGCCCCCTGGTGTCTGTGCCGTCAACTCCATCTAGCAATACATAACAATGTTGCGGGCATCAAATTCCAAATGAGCTAATATTTGCAAAAAGTAAAGTTTTCCAGTGGGAACATTACGTATTTTGTCTTTGCAGTCTATTCAATGATTATTATACATATATATATATTGTCTATATATATAATAAATCCTAGAGCTTTACTTCCCCCTGGTGTCTGTGCCGTCAACTCCATCTAGCAATACATAACAATGTTGCAGGCATCAAATTCCAAATGAGCTAATATTTGCAAAAAGTAAAGTTTTCCAGTGGGAACATTACGTATTTTGTCTTTGCAGTCTATTCAATGATTATTATACATATATATATATATTGTCTATATATATAATAAATCCTAGAGCTTTACTGCCCCCTGGTGTCTGTGCCGTCAACTCCATCTAGCAATACATAACAATGTTGCAGGCATCAAATTCCAAATGAGCTAATATTTGCAAAAAGTAAAGTTTTCCAGTGGGAACATTACGTATTTTGTCTTTGCAGTCTATTCAATTGAATATAAGTTGAGAAGGATTTGCAAATCATTGTAATCTCTTTTTATTTACCATTTACACAACGCGACAACTTCACAGCTTTTGGCTTTTGGGTACATCAACAATATGATTTGCCAGAGTAGCTGGACAGGACGGAATTAAAAATGATGGCACTTGACTACAGTACGCTGCAATATGCACTAATGAAATAGATTTATCATGCACACAAGTGTAGCATATTGACTGTTTCTTGCACTCCCGCTGACACAGTTACACAGAATCAGGCCTACATTAGTGACAAACGCGGTTCAATAAAGTCTCCGTCTGGATGAAAGCAGCCCCCCATAAAACCATCAGAGGGCAATCGATGCGCTTTCATCCCCGCCACGGAAATTGCACTCACGCGGCTGCGACTCTGCGACGGTCCCCGCCATCCAACGCCGAATCATTAACATCAAGCTCTCAGGGAAGAAATCAAAATGTCAGTCTGCTCGGCAATCTCTGGTCCGCAATTCTTTCTACACTTTCGTTCTCCTCGTGTCAACCCCGCCGGCGCCGTCGTCTCCTGCGGCAAACGAGCGGTGTTCCGTACGGAGGAGCTCGCCAGCATGTTGGGGAACTTTTTTTTGAAGAATTATTCAACGTTCGGGAAGGAGAAAAAGTATTTCTGTACTTAGAGACAGGCGTGATGAATAATGGCTGCCAGTTCCCCAAAGTCCTCATTACTTTATTTGACATTAAAGCAACACTGTCGGCTTTCCCTCTGCTGCCCCCAGTGGTCATTTGCAGTACAGACAGGGGACAACATTTATCTAATCTGATCATCATTGGGATTAGAAGGTCCTTGTGTACATGGACCTTGAAAAAAAAAAATCTGATTGCGACGTGCATTTTCATGCATCACACTTTAAATCGGAATACTTCACTTTGACATGCGCAGAACCTAACATAAACGGAAAGGTGTATTGTTGTCTGTGCTACGGCGCCATCTTTTGGACGAGTTCGCTCACTGCAGGTGCTGAACAAGCTGTGACTTCCACTGTAAACAAACATGGTTTTCTGTTCACTACTTTTGTTTTACCTCTCTTTTTGAAATGGAGCTGTTCTGTGCTTTTTATGTTGTGATTACGTACGGGTTGCGATGCAACATTCCGTGTACGTGTTTGAGGCTAGCAGTTAGTTAGCACTTGGAGTAGCTGTAATGTCGTGACTAAAACAGCTCGTTAAGACGACAACTGGACCCCGTCTTTTTTTGTGACATCGACACATGACACTCCAGATCACACTACTCGTTTTGAAGCTACAAAGTCAACATATATAACACTACGTCTGTACATGTTGAATGAGGCGAGCCAGCAACAAGACAATCGCTTCATTCCGAGATTATTAAATTAAGTCCCACCTCCACAAGTATATCTGACATCAAAGACATGCGTAATTACAATAATCCTAACCCGAATTTCGGAAGATGTGTTTTCATGCGCTACAATCCAAATGACTATTGGCATAAGCCACTTATCTCGATCGTAATTAAATTTTGATCCGAACGTGTGTGATCGGGTCAGAATATTGTGAATGGTGCGTTTACATGAAGCACTTTGACATGCGCAGAACTTAACATAAACGGGAAAATGTGTTGTTGTTTGTGCTACGGCACCATCTTTTGGATGAGTTCGCTCAGTGCATGTGCTGAACAAGCTGTGATTTCCACTGTAAACAAACACAGTTTTCTGCATTGCTGCTTATTTATCATTTTTACCTTCTGTTCACTACTTTTGTTTTACCTTTCTTTTTGAGATGGAGCTGTTCTGTGCTTTTTAGGTTGCGATTACGTACGAGGTGCGATGCATCTTCATGTTTCAACATTCTGTGTGCATGTTTGAGGCTAGCAGTTAGTTAGCACTTGCAGTAGCTGTAATGTCGTGACTAAAACAGCTCGTTAAGACGGTTAGGCTTTTAATCTGATTAAATGTGCTCGTAGATTCTATTAATGCACTGTTTTAACGCTGCAGTGTGCATGCCCGGCCAGTAGTTGGCGATGTAACTTTGCAGAATGGCAGAAATACAACACAATTGTCTACTGAAGCCAATTTAAACAATAATTTTTTTGTCCAAGTGAATGAAAAGAAAGTATAAGACTGTAATAATACCCCCCCCCAAAAAATTAGTACTGTATTTTGCAGGGAATAGAACACACATTTTAGAATAAAAGTATTTTTACATATTACGGACCATAAATCGCAGATATATACAGGTACAAAATATTTTGTTAATGATTATTTACATACCTTAAAACAGTGTCTGTAACAAGGCAGTAAAACGGGTGATCAAACAAAACAGAAGTCTTAGTCATGGAGCTTCATCACATTACGATAGCACGTACAAATATGCATGAAAACACTCCTGCACACATCACATATTGGACGCTTTAGTTAGTATGAATTGTTTTACTCAAGTTGTAAGGGACAAGCGATAGAAAATGGATGGATGGATGGAAGTTGTAAAACTTACAAATGTTGCTTGGGCGACGGATGAATGAAGAATAATTTTGAACAGAAACTTTTTGTTTAGGATATTTTTCTCTCAATATTTGGACTTTATCCTTGTAAAATAAATATTTTTCTCTTAATATTTGGACTTTTTTCTTGTCAAATAAATATTTTTCTCTCAATATTTTAACTTTATTCTTGTAAAATAAATATTTTTCTCTTAATATTTGGACTTTATCTTTGTAAAAAAACATTTTTCTCTTAATATTTGGACTTTATTTTTGTCAAATAAATATTTGTCTCTTAAACTTTGGACTTTTTTCTTGTCAAATAAATATTTTTCTCTCAATATTTGGACTTTTTTCTTGTCAAATAAATATTTTTTTCTCATTATTTGGACTTTATTCTTGTAAAATAAATATTTTTCTGTCAATATTTGGACTTTATTCTTGTAAAATAAAGATTTTTCTCTTAATATTTGGACTTTATTCTTGTAAAATAAATTCTTTTTCTCTTAATATTTGGACTTTATTCTTGTAAAATAAAGATTTTTCTCTTAATATTTGGACTTTATTCTTGTAAAATAAATACTTTTTCTCGTAATATTTGGACTTTATTCTTGTAAAATAAATATTTTTCTCTTAATATTTGGACTTTATTTTTGTAAAAAAAATATTTTTCTCTTAATATTTGGACTTTATTTTTGTCAAATAAATATTTTTCTCTTAATATTTACACTTTATTCTTGTAAAATAAATATTTTTCTGTCAATATTTGGACTTTATTCTTGTAAAATAAAGATTTTTCTGTCAATATTTGGACTTTATTCTTGTAAAATAAAGATTTTTCTCTCAATATTTGGACTTTATTCTTGTAAAATAAATATTTTTCTCTCAATATTTGGACTTTATTCTTGTAAAACAAATATTTTTCTCTTAATTATTGGACTTTATTTTTGTAAAAAAAATATTTTTCTCTTAATATTTGGACTTTATTTTTGTCAAATAAATATTTTTCTCTTAATATTTACACTTTATTGTTGTAAAATAAATATTTTTCTCTCAATATTTGGACTTTATTCTTGTAAAATAAATATTTTTCTCTTAATATTTGGACTTTGTTCTTGTCAAATAAATATTTTTCTCTTAATATTTGGACTTTGTTCTTGTAAAATAAATATTTTTCTCTCAATATTTGGACTTTATTATTGTAAAATAAAGATTGTTCTCTTAATATTTGGACATTATTTTTGTAAAATTAATATTTTTGTCTTCATATTTGGATTTTATTATTTTAAAATAAAAACATTTCTCTTAATATTTGGACTTTATTCTTGTAATTCGACAACCTCAGTTTTGTATTTTCTTCTCCTTTTATCTTTGGGCCGAATATGCCTTTGCAGAAAATAGTGGTATACATGGAGTAAGAGAGTGTGTTCGTGCGTGTGTGTGTGTGTGTGTGTGTGTGTGTGTGTGTGTGTGTGTGTGTGTGTGTGTGTGTGTGTGTGTGTGTGCGTGTGTGTGTGTGTGAGAGAAAATAAAAATCCATCATGAGCAGAGATAAGCTTCATGTAAAAGAAAGCAAATCCATCAAACAGCGGCTGCTGGGTTCGTTGTTTACCTCATTATTTGACACTCCAACATGCCCATCCAACATTTAAGATTTTTTAAATGTCAAAAAAATAATCAAAAGCCCAATAGATTGCCCTGCCCTGATAATCCTGACGTATTCTTCGAGAAAAAAAAAAAGCAATTCCAGCTGAGAGTATATGCCAGCAAGTGTTTCACCTGGTGTAAAGAGGAGTGTATATGTTCCAGTCCTTTCTCTACAAAGCAAGGTTGGGCAAATCAGATGTTAATTTATTGGAGTTGCAATGAATGTTCAAACAGGCTTCAGCATTCATGCTTTTGATCATCTGGCGTTCAGGCTAAGTCGAATGTAAGCCAAGGCCTGTGATGAGTCCCACCAATAAAGTCAAAGTTGTGTGCATATTTTTAATAAACGGCCATCCTTCATTGAATTCCTTTCTTTTTAATCTCCCATCCCTGACGGTTTCGCTTTTGCCACGTTGGTCGCAAACAAACAAGTATTGTATTTTGCAGGGAATAGAACGCACATTTTAGAAGAAAAATCATTTTTACATATTACAAACCATAAATCGCAGATATATCCAGGTACAAAATATTTTGTTAATGATTATTTACATACCTTAAAACAGTGTCTGTAACAAGGCAGTAAAACGGATGATCAAACAAAACAGAAGTCTTCGTCATGGAGCTTGATCACATTATGATAGCACGTACAAATATGCATGAAAACACTCCTGCACACATCACATATTGGACGCTTTAGTAAGTATGAGTAGTTTTAGTCAAGTTGTAAGGGACAAGCGGTAGAAAATGGATGGATGGATGGAAGTTGTAAAACTTACAAATGTTGCTTGGACGGATGAATGAAGAATAATTTTGAGCAGAAACTTTTTGTTTAGGATATTTTTCTCTTAATATTTGGACTTTATTATTGTCAAATACAGATTTTTCTCTTAATATTTGGACTTTATTATTGTCAAATACATATTTTTCTCTTAATATTTGGACTTTATTCTTGTAAAATAAATATTTTTCTCTTAATATTTGGACTTTATTCTTGTAAAATAAATACTTTTCTCTTAATATTTGGACTTTTTTCTTGTCAAATAAATACTTTTCTCTTAATATTTGGACTTTATTCTTGTAAAAAAAAAAATTTTCTCTTAATATTTGGACTTTATTCTTGTCAAATAAATACTTTTCTCTTAATATTTGGACTTTTTTCTTGTCAAATAAATATTTTTCTCTCAATATTTGGACTTTATTCTTGTAAAATAAATACGTTTCTCTTAATATTTGGACTTTATTTTTGTAAAAAAAATATTTTTCTCTTAATATTTGGACTTTATTCTTGTCAAATAAATATTTTTCTCTTAATATTTGGACTTTTTTCTTGTCAAATAAAAAAATTTCTCTCAATATTTGGACTTTATTCTTGTCAAATAAATATTGTTCTCTTTATATTTGGACTTTATTCTTGTAAAATAATATTTTTCTCTTAATATTTGGACTTTATTCTTGTAAAATATATATTTTTCTCTTAATTTTTGGACTTTATTCTTGTAAAATAATTATTAACACAGCATTTCTCACCTGCGGATTGAAACCATAGGCAATGACAGTTTGCAATTCCACGAGCTAATTCCGGCTGTTGAGACACGGGAAAAAACCCCGTCCTCTTATATTCAGATGAACCAGAGCAGATGATGTAATTATTCTCCGCCAACAAGGCGCAGTCACCGCAGTAAATTGCTTGCTATTCTCAACTTGAGACATTGTGTGCGCTCTGAGCTATTTATGTACATTATGTGCTGCTTTCGTGTTCATCACTTACATGTCCACACTTCAAGTATTACAAAGATGATTAGGACTATTCTGAAAAGAAACAGAAACATTTAAAAGGTCACAAACAAAAAATGTAATGGAAATCATTGCTGAAAAAAACCCTACAAACGGTATCATTGTATTGAGACCGCACATTTAACATTTAAAAAACAAAAAAACAGTCCCCTATTAAAATTACAATTATTAGCAACTGACTCATTCACCTAAATATACATAAAATGTGGTTTACTATTATAAAGTATACAAATTCTGGCCTATATAGAAATAATATAACTTTGATTAAGACTAAGGTATTAATTCAGTGTAGATGATGTCATTAAAAAAATAATAAGAATATCCAACTTTCAAAAGTAAATTACATTAATTAAGAATTATTTCTTAATGATTTGATACTGAAATAATTATATTCCGTAATTAATATCAATGTTAATAAAACATACCCCACAAGATTACCTGTAAGTGATTTTAGAGGAGGAATATACAGAGGAAGAAAAATAAAACGTGTGTGTGGGGGGGGGGGGGGGGGGGGGGTAAAAAGAGGCTAAAAGAAGAAGAAGAGGAAAAATATGACAAAATACAGTAAGAGAATAAGGAGATGATCAAATAAGATTACTGAAAGGAGTATTGGAAGAGGAAGAGGAAAACGTGGAAGATGAGGAAGAAGAAGAAGAAGAAGACTAGGAAGACGAAGAAGAAGAGGAAGACAAAGAAGAAGAAATAGAAGAAGAAGAAGAAGAAGAAGAAGAAGAAGAAGAAGAAGAAGAAGAAGAAGAAAAGAACAGGAAAAAGAACAAGAGGAAGACGAGGAAGAAGAACAAGACGAAGAAGAAGAAGGAGGAAGAAAAGGAAGACGACAACAAAGAAGAGAAAGAAGAAGAAGAAGTAGAAGAAAAACTAGATTGAGAAGAAGAGGAAAACGAAGAAGTGGAAGAAGAAGAAGAGGAAGACGAAAAAGAAGAAGAAGATGAAGACAAAGAAGAAGTAGAAGAAGAAGAACAAGAAGAAGAAGAAGAAGAAAACTAAGAAGAACAAAAAAGAAGAGGAAGAGGAAGAAGACGAAGAAGAGAAGGAAGAAGAAGAAAACTAAGAAGAACAAAAAAGAAGAAGAGGAAGAAGACGAAGAAGAGAAGGAAGAAGAAGAAGTAAAATAAGTAGAAGAAAAAGAAGAAGAGGAAGATGAAGAAGAAGAAGAAGTAGAAGAGGAAGACGAAGAAGAAAAAGAACAAGAAGAAGAAGAAGAAGAAGAAGAGGAAGAAGAAGAAGACAAATAAGAAGGTGAATAGGAAGAAATAGAAGAAGTAGAAGAAGTAGAAGAAGAAGACGACAAGGAAGAGGAGCAAGACGAAGAAGAAGACGAAGAAGAAGAAAAGGAAGAAGAAGAAGACGAAGAAGAAGAAGAAGAAGAAGAAGAGGAAGAAGAAGAAGACAAATAAGAAGGTGAATAGGAGGAAATAGAAGAAGTAGAAGAAGTAGAAGAAGAAGACAACGAGGAAGAAGAGGAAGACGAAGAAGAAGACGAAGAAGAAGACGAAAAAGAAGAAAAGGAAGAAGAAGACGAAGAAGAAAAAGAAGAAGAAGAAAAGGAAGAAGAAGAAGAAGAGAAGGACAAAGAAGAAGAAGCAAAATAAGTAGAAGAAAAAGAAGAAGAAGAAGAAGAAGAAAAGGAAGAAGAAGAAGAAGAAGAAGAGAAGGACAAAGAAGAAGAAGTAAAATAAGTAGAAGAAAAAGAAGAAGAGGAAGAATAAGAGGAAGATAAATAAATAAATAAATGATAAATGGGTTATACTTGTATAGCGCTTTTCTACCTTCAAGGTACTCAAAGCGCTTTGACACTATTTCCACATTCACCCATTCACACACACATTCACACACACATTCACACACACATTCACACACACATTCACACACACATTCACACACACACATTCACACACCCATTCACACACACATTCACACACACATTCACACACACACATTCACACACACATTCACACACACATTCACACACACATTCACACACAGATTCACACACCCATTCACACACACATTCACACACACATTCACACACACACATTCACACACCCATTCACACACACATTCACACACACACATTCACACACACATTCACACACAGATTCACACACCCATTCACACACACATTCACACACACATTCACACACACATTCACACACACACATTCACACACCCATTCACACACACATTCACACACACATTCACACACCCATTCACACACACATTCACACACACATTCACACACCCATTCACACACACATTCACACACACATTCACACACACATTGACACACACATTCACACACCCATTCACACACACATTCACACACACATTCACACACACATTGACACACACATTCACACACACACATTCACACACACATTCACACACACATTCACACACACATTCACACACACACATTCACACACACATTCACACACACATTCACACACACATTCACACACACACACATTCACACACACATTCACACACACATTCACACACCCATTCACACACACATTCACACACACATTCACACACACATTCACACACACACATTCACACACCCATTCACACACACATTCACACACCCATTCACACACACATTCACACACACATTCACACACACATTCACACACACATTCACACCCACACATTCACACACAGATTCACACACCCATTCACACACACATTCACACACACATTCACACACACATTCACACACACACATTCACACACCCATTCACACACACATTCACACACACATTCACACACCCATTCACACACACATTCACACACACATTCACACACCCATTCACACACACATTCACACACACATTCACACACACATTGACACACACATTCACACACCCATTCACACACACATTCACACACACATTCACACACACATTGACACACACATTCACACACACACATTCACACACACATTCACACACACATTCACACACACATTCACACACACACATTCACACACACATTCACACACACATTCACACACACATTCACACACACACACATTCACACACACATTCACACACACATTCACACACCCATTCACACACACATTCACACACACATTCACACACACATTCACACACACACATTCACACACCCATTCACACACACATTCACACACCCATTCACACACACATTCACACACACATTCACACACACATTCACACACACATTCACACCCACACATTCACACACACATTCACACACACACATTCACACACCCATTCACACACACATTCACACACACATTCACACACACATTCACACACACACATTCACACACACATTCACACACACATTCACACACACATTCACACACACATTCACACACACACATTCACACACCCATTCACACACACATTCACACACACATTCACACACACATTCACACACACATTCATACACACATTCACACACACATTCACACACACATTCACACACACATTCACACACCCATTCACACACACATTCACACACACATTCACACACACATTCACACACCCATTCACACACACATTCACACACACATTCACACACACATTCACACACCCATTCACACACACATTCACACACACATTCACACACACATTCACACACACATTCACACACCCATTCACACACACATTCACACACACATTCACACACACATTCACACACCCATTCACACACACATTCACACACACATTCACACACCCATTCACACACACATTCACACACACATTCACACACACATTCACACACACATTCATACACACATTCACACACACATTCACACACACATTCACACACACATTCACACACACATTCACACACCCATTCACACACACATTCACACACACATTCACACACCCATTCACACACACATTCACACACACATTCACACGCACATTCACACACACATGCACACACCCATTCACACACACATTCACACACCCATTCACACACACATTCACACACACATTCACACACCCATTCACACACACATTCACACACACATTCACACACACATTCACACACCCATTCACACACACATTCACACACCCATTCACACACACATTCACACACCCATTCACACACCCATTCACACACACATTCACACACACATTCACACACACATTCACACACCCATTCACACACACATTCACACACACATTCACACACACATTCATACACACATTCACACACACATTCACACACACATTCACACACACACATTCACACACACATTCACACACACACATTCACACACACATTCACACACACATTCACACACACATTCACACACACATTCACACACCCATTCACACACACATTCACACACACACACACATTCACACACACATTCACACACACATTCACACACACATTCACACACACATTCACACACACATTCACACACACATTCACACACACACATTCACACACACATTCACACACACATTCACACACCCATTCACACACACATTCACACACACATTCACACACACATTCACACACACATTCACACACCCATTCACACACACATTCACACACACATTCACACACACATTCACACACACACATTCACACACACACATTCACACACACATTCACACACACATTCACACACACACATTCACACACACATTCACACACACATTCACACACACATTCACACACACATTCACACACCCATTCACACACACATTCACACACACACACACATTCACACACACATTCACACACTGATGGCGGGAGCTGCCATGCAAGGCCCTAACCACAATCAGGAGCAAGGGTGAAGTGTCTTGCCCAAGGACACAACGGACGTGGTAGAAGGTGGGGATTGAACCCAAGTAACCAGCAACCCTCCGATTGATGGCACGGCCACTCTACCAACTTCGCCACGCCGATGAAGAAGACAAAGAAGAAGAGGAAGATGAAGAGGAAGATGAAGAAAAAGAAGAAGAAGAAGAATAAGAATAAGAAGACAAATAAGAAGACGAAGAGGAAGAAGTAGAAGAAGAAAGAAGAAATACATGCAACACAACCACCAAGAGGGTCTGGATCAGGTCTGGACCAGGGGTCTGGACCAGGGGTCTGGACCAGGTCCGGACCAGGGGGGTCTTCCTTATTGTGAGTGCTTTTAAAAGCTGCCCAACATGTTCCTGCCTGATGCCTGATGACAATGTTTGTGTCGGCGGTAACACATATTCTTGGAAAAGTTATTATTTTCCAAGAAAAAAAGCTATTCAATTCATTTGGCTTGTCAGCCATATTTATATCTATTCCCTCATTTTTTAAAATAGGATTCCTGGAACTCTGACTACTTCCCTGGGAGATGGAGGTCTTGGCTTTTTTTCATTTGCACACATTTCCTGTGTTCTACCTTTTCCCGTTCAACACTTTTAGCTTTCCTCATCTCGCTTGATGTCCTTCGCCGTGTAAAAGATGCACAAGCAATAAACTTCTCAGCTGGAAGTGAACATAACAAACATGACTACGGACGACTGTATATATATATATATATATATATATATATATATATATATATATATATATATATATATATATATATATATATATATATATATATATATTAAAGTCATTTTGATAGTAGGCTAATATAGCTAATATAGACATTTACATCATGGGTTGCCTTCCTTATGACACTATGTATGTATATATATATATATATATATATATATATATATATATATATATATATATATATATATATATATATATATATATATATATATATATATATATATATATATATAGGTATATAAAGTGTAGGTATATATATGTATATATAGGTATATACAGTGTAGGTATATATATGTATATATAGGTATATACAGTGTAGGTATATATATGTATATATAGGTATATAGAATATAGGTATATGTAAATATATATATGTATATATAGGTATATACAATATAGGTATATGTAAATATATATATATATATATATATATATATATATAAATATATATATATATATATATATAGGTATATACAGTATAGGTATATATATATGTATATAAATGTATAAAATATATATGTATATAAAGGTATATACAGTATAGGTATATATATACAGTATATATATATATATATATATATATATATATATATACACATATATATATATGTATGTATATATGTATATAAAGGTATATACAATATAGGTATATATATGTATATATAGGTATATACAGTATAGGTATATATATATATATATATATATGTATATAAATGTATATACATTATAGGTATGTATAAATATATATGTATATATGTATATAAAGATATATATAGCACAGGTATATGTATATATATATATATATATATATATATATATATATATATATGTATATATATATATATATATATATATATATATATATATATATATATATATATATATATATATATATATATATATATATATACACATATACCTATACTATATATATCTTTATATACATATATACATATATATTTATACATACCTATAATGTATATACATTTATATACATATACATATATATATATATGTCATATATATATATATATATATATATATATATATATATATATATATATATATATATATATATATATATATATATATATATATATATATATATATATATATATATACACACATATATATATATATATACCTATACTGTATATACCTATATATACCTATATATATATATATATATATATATATATATATATATATATATATATATATATATATATATATATATATATATATATATATATATATATATATATATATATATATATATATATATATATATATACCTATAATGTATATACCTATATATATATATATATATATATATATATATATATATATATATATATATATATATATATATATATATATATATACATATATATATGTATATATATATATATATATATATATATATATATATATATATATATATATATATATATATATATATATATATATATATATATATATATATATATATATATATATATATATATATATATATATATATATATACATACATGTATATATGTATATAAAGGTATATACAGTATAGGTATATATATATAGGTATATAAAGGTATATACAGTATAGGTATATGCATATTTTTATATAGGTATATACAGTATAGGTATATATACATATATATATGTATATATAGGTATATACAGTATAGGTATATATATGTATATACAGTATAGGTACAGTATATACAGTATAGGTATATATATATATGTATATACAGTATAGGTACAGTATATACAGTATAGGTATATATATGTATATACAGTATAGGTACAGTATATACAGTATAGGTATATATATATATGTATATACAGTATAGGTACAGTATATACAGTATAGGTATATATATGTATATACAGTATAGGTATCAGGGGGACTGCATTAGAGTGGTTCAGATCCTACCTGTCAGAGAGGTCCTTCTCTGTCAGGCTGGGGGACGCCACCTCTTCTTCTGCTCCGCTTTACTGTGGTGTCCCCCAGGGATCCATTCTAGGCCCCATCCTGTTTTCCTTGTACATTCTCCCTCTTGGAGAGATTTTTAAGAAACATGGAGTGTCTTATCACTTTTATGCAGATGACTGCCAAATGTATATGCCAATTTCAAAAGGCCACGGCCCCCTGACACCCCTTCTCAACTGTCTATGTGATGTCAAGGCTTGGTTAGCCCAGAATTTTTTAATAATGAATGAGGGAAAAACGGAAATTTCAGTTTTTGGTCCGGCCCTCACTGACTTGGGACCATTGCAAAATCATGTGCGTCCCAAAGTCACCAGCCTTGGCGTCACTATAGACAGCGATTTTAAATTTGACAAACAAGTCAATGGCGTTTTAAAATCGTGTTTTTATCATCTTCGTCTTTTAGCAAAGGTAAAACCATTTTTATCTTTTAACCTTTTTGAACAAGTCGTGCATGCTTTTATTTCAAGTCGCCTAGACTACTGCAATGCACTTTATGCTGGCATTAGCCAAAAAGCTCTCTCCCGGTTGCAGTTAGTCCAGAACGCGGCAGCACGACTTTTAACAGGGGCCAGGAAACGTGAGCATATAACCCCAATTCTTCGGAGTTTGCACTGGCTCCCTGTTCATTTTAGAATTGATTTTAAATCCTTGCTGTTTGTTTTTAAAGCTTTACATGGACTGGCACCTCAGTATATCTCGGACCTCATCCAAATTTACACTCCTGCGCGCGCTCTGAGGTCCGAGAGCCAGCTCCAGCTCGTGGTGCCCAGGACGAGACTTAAAACCAGGGGAGACAGGGCCTTCTCTGTGGTCGGCCCTAAACTCTGGAACACTCTGCCCCTCCATGTTCAAACTGCTCCCACAGTGGAGTGTTTTAAGTCTCGTCTAAAGACCCACTTTTATTCTTTGGCTTTTAACACTACGTGAGTTGTGTGGTCTTCTGTCCTCTGTTGTCCTGTGTGGTTAGGGTCAGGGTTATAAATTTTGATGTCTATTTTACTGTTTTAATTGGTTTCACCCTTTAAAATCGTTTTTAATCATATTTATTTTTTATATTGTCTCTGTATTGGTTTTCTATTCATTTATTCTTTGTTTTTATTCAGTCATTGGTGTAGCATAATATTGTTTTTAATATTGTTTTTAATATAGTTTTTAATATTGTTTTTAATATTGTTTTTAACATGGCTGTGCAGCACTTTGGAAACATTCTTGTTGTGTAAATGTGCTATATAAATAAAGTGGATTGGATTGGATTGGTACAGTATATACAGTATAGGTATATATATGTATATACAGTATAGGTACAGTATATACAGTAAAGGTATATATATATGTATATACAGTATAGGTACAGTATATACAGTATAGGTATATATATGTATATACAGTATAGGTACAGTATATACAGTATAGGTATATATATGTATATACAGTATAGGTACAGTATATACAGTATAGGTGTAATATGATCAAACTTTCTTGTTCTTGTCAAAAGTCTAGCAGCATCATTTTGTACCAACTGTAATATTTTAATACTAGACATAGAGAGGCCCGAAAATAATATCTTACAGTAATCGAGACGAGACGTAACGAATGAAAGGAAAAACGAACAAAAAAAATCGGATTCAACCAAAACTGCGACTCAGGCGTCGTACTTGCAGTCTGACAATGTCGAGGTTGGACGTCTTCGGCAGCGAGACAAAGTTGTTTTTTTTTTCCAAAACAACTAACTCTCCCCCCCCCAAAAAAGCCACTTTTTAAATCAGTCCTGACATGTTGCTATTTCCACAGCTCAACTCTCTTTTTTCTCTCTCCCTCCCCGAAATGAGATGAGCCGAATAAAAACATGGCAGCCTCAGCGGGCGACGCAGCAGCTGCCGCGCCGAGGCCACCGGAGCTGCTCATCCAACCTCGGCGGCCAAAGCGACGGAGACAGACGGCGGCGCCAACAGACCCCGATCAGACAGCTTGAAGGGGAAAAGGCCAAGACGCAAAGTGACTGGGGGTGCCAGGGAGGCCACTTTCTGCTCGCCGCTCGGCTAACCTTCGCAGCTCATGTGCTCACCAACATTTACACACATTCAAAATGGACTCAGAAACTGTAATTCCGGACTATAAGGCGCACTTAAAATCCTTTTCCCCCCTTCAAAACACGACAGTGCGCCTTATAACCCGGTGTGCCTAATGTACGGAATACTTCTGGTTGTGCTTACCAACTTCGAAGCTATTTTATTTGGTACATGGTGTAATGCTAAGTGTGACCAGTAGATGGCAGTCACACATAGGAGATATGTGTGGACTGCAATATGATGGCAGTCACACATAAGAGATATGTGTAGACTGCAATATGATGGCAGTCACACATAAGACATACGTGTAGACTGCAATAAGATGGCAGTCACACATAAGAGAAACGTGTAGACTGCCATATGATGGCAGTCACACATAAGAGATACGTGTTTTCTGCAATATGATGGCAGTCACACATAAGAGATACGTTTAGACTGCAATATGATGGCGGTCACACTTAAGAAAAACGTGTAGACTGCCATATGATGGCAGTCACACATAAGAGATACGTGTAAACTGCAATATGATGGCAGTCACACATAAGAAATACGTGTAGACTGCCATATGATGGCAGTCACACATAAGAGATACGTGTAGACTGCAATATGATGGCAGTCACACATAAGAGATACGTGTAGACTGCAATATGATGGCAGTCACACATAAGAGAAATGTGTGGACTGTAGTATGATGGCATTCGCACATAAGAGATACGTGTAGACTGCAATATGATGGCAGTCACACATAAGAAATACGTGTTGTCTGCAATATGATGGCAGTCACACATAAGAAATACGTGTTGTCTGCAATATGATGGCAGTCACACATAAGAGATACGTGTAGACTGCAATATGATGGCAGTCACACATAAGAGAAATGTGTGGACTGTAATATGATGGCAGTCACACATAAGAGATACGTGTAGACTGCAATATGATGGCAGTCACACATAAGAGATACCTGTAGACTGCAAGATGATGGCAGTCACACATAAGAGATAAGTGTAGACTGCAATATGATGGCAGTCACACACAAGAGATAAGTGTAGACTGCAATATGATGGCAGTCACACATAAGAGATACGTGTAGACTGCAATATGATGGCAGTCACACATAAGAAATACGTGTTGTCTGCAATATGATGGCAGTCACACATAAGAAATACGTGTTGTCTGCAATATGATGGCAGTCACACATAAGAGATACGTGTAGACTGCAATATGATGGCAGTCACACATAAGAAATACGTGTAGACTGCCATATGATGGCAGTCACACATAAGAAATACGTGTAGACTGCAATATGATGGCAGTCACACATAAGAGATACGTGTTGTCTGCAATATGATGGCAGTCACACATAAGAGAAATGTGTGGACTGTAATATGATGGCAGTCACACATAAGAGATACGTGTAGACTGCAATATGATGGCAGTCACACATAAGAGATACGTGTAGACTGCAATATTATGGCAGTCACACATAAGAGATAAGTGTAGACTGCAATATGATGGCAGTCACACACAAGAGATAAGTGTAGACTGCAATATGATGGCAGTCACACATAAGAGATACGTGTAGACTGCAATATGATGGCAGTCACACATAAGAGATACGTGTTGTCTGCAATATGATGGCAGTCACACATAAGAGAAATGTGTGGACTGTAATATGATGGCAGTCACACATAAGAGATACGTGTAGCCTGCAATATGATGGCAGTCACACATAAGAAATATGTGTAGACTGCAATATGATGGCAGTCACACATAAGAGATACGTGTAGACTGTAATATGATGGCAGTCGCACATAAGAAATACGTGTAGACTGCTATTTAATGGCAGTCACACATAAGAAATACGTGTAGACTGCCATATGATGGCAGTCACACATAAGAAATATGTGTAGACTGCAATATGATGGCAGTTACACATAAGAGATACGTGTAGACTGCAATATGATGGCAGTCACACATAAGAAATACGTGTAGACTGCTATTTAATGGCAGTCACACATAAGAGATACGTGTAGACTGCAATATGATGGCAGTCACACATAAGAAATACGTGTAGACTGCCATATGATGGCAGTCACACATATGAGATATGTGTAGACTGCAATATGACGGCAGTCACACATAAGAAATAAGTGTAGACTGCACTATGATGGCAGTCACACATATGAGATACGTGCAGACTGCAATATGACGGCAGTCACACATAAGAAATACGTGTAGACTGCACTATGATGGCAGTCACACATATGAGATACGTGCAGACTGCAATATGACGGCAGTCACACATAAGAAATATGTGTAGACTGCAATATGATGGCAGTCACACATAAGAGATACGTGTAAACTGCAATATGATGGCAGTCACACATAAGAAATACGTGTAGACTGTAATATGATGGCAGTCACACATAAGAGATACGTGTAGACTGCAATATGATGGCAGTCACACATAAAAAATATGTGTAGACTGCCATATGATGGCAGTCACACATATGAGATACGTGTAGACTGCAATATGATGGCAGTCACACATAAGAAATACGTGTAGACTGCAATATGATGGCAGTCACACATAAGACATACGTGTAGACTGCAATATGATGGCAGTCACACATAAGAGATACGCGTAGACTGCCATATGATGGCAGTCACACATAAAAGATGCGTGTAGACTGCAATATGATGCCAGTCACACATAAGAGATACGTGCAGACTGCAATATGATGGCAGTCACACATAAGAGATAGGTGTAGACTGCAATATGATGGCAGTCACACATACGAGATACTTGTAGACTATCATATGATCTCAGTCACACACAAGAGATAGGTGTAGACTGCAATATGATGGCAGTCACACATAAGAGAAATGTGTGGACTGTAATATGATGGCAGTCACACATAAGAGATACGCGTAGACTGCCATATGATGGCAGTCACACATAAAAGATGCGTGTAGACTGCAATATGATGCCAGTCACACATAAGAGATACGTGCAGACTGCAATATGATGGCAGTCACACATAAGAGATAGGTGTAGACTGCAATATGATGGCAGTCACACATACGAGATACTTGTAGACTATCATATGATCTCAGTCACACACAAGAGATAGGTGTAGACTGCAATATGATGGCAGTCACACATAAGAGAAATGTGTGGACTGTAATATGATGGCAGTCACACATAAGAGATACGTTTAGACTGCAATATGATGGCGGTCACACATAAGAGATACATGCAGACTGCAATATGATGGCAGTCACACATAGGAGATACATTTAGACTGCAATATGATGGCAGTCACACATAAGACATACGTGTAGACTGCAATAAGATGGCAGTCACACATAAGACATACGTGTAGACTGCAATATGATGGCAGTCACACATAAGAGATACGTGTAGACTGCAATATGATGGCAGTCACACATAAGACATACGTGTAGACTGCAATATGATGGCAGTCACACATAAGAGATACGTGTAGACTGCAATATGATGACAGTCACACATAAGAGATACGTGTAGACTGCAATATGATGTCAGTCACACATAAGAGATACGTGTAGACTGCAATATGATGGCAGTCACACATAAGACATACGTGTAGACTGCAATATGATGGCAGTCACACATAAGAGATACGTGTAGACTGCAATATGATGGCAGTCACACATAAGAGATATATGAAAAAATATACAAGAAATACACCATTCATCAGCAGTGCTCCCTTTTGGTTGGGAAAATCCGGTGCTCCTATTTAGTGCGAGGGGGCGGGCTCATCTTGGCCACCCAGCGCCTCTCACCCAGGTGCTATTAGCCGGCATGCTGGCCACTGATTGAACATTGTTCTCCAGCACTGCAGCCGGGGGGAGGGGGGGGGGGGGTTCTTCTAGCAGGGCTTGATTTACTGCCACTCAGAGGGCAGCGCTCTACATAATATTCCAGCTCTACATAATATTCCAGCCCTACATAATATTCCAGCTCTACATAATATTCCAGTTCTACATAATAGTCCAGCTCTACATAATATTCCAGCCCTACATAATATTCCAGTTCTAAATAATATTCCAGCTCTACATAATATTCCAGCCCTACATAATATTCCAGTTCTAAATAATATTCCAGCTCTACATAATATTCCAGCTCTACATAATATTCCAGCCCTACATAATATTCCAGTTCTAAATAATATTCCAGCTCTACATAATATTCCAGCTCTACATAATATTCCAGTTCTACATAATATTCCAGCTCTACATAATATTCCAGCTCTACATAATATTCCAGCCCTACATAATATTCCAGCTCTACATAATATTCCAGCTCTACATAATATTCCAGCTCTATATAATATTCCAGCCCTACATAATATTCCAGCTCTACATAATATTCCAGCCCTACATAATATTCCAGCCCTACATAATATTCCAGCTCTACATAATATTCCATCCCTACATAATATTCCAGTTCTACATAATATTCCAGCTCTACATAATAATAATAATAATAATAATAATAATGGATTAGATTTATATAGCGCTTTTCTAGACACTCAAAGCGCTTCACAGAGAAGTGAGAACCCATCATTCATATTTACAACTCATTCATTCATCATTCATTCTCCGGTGTGAGCGGCACCGGGGGCAAGGGTGAAGTGTCCTGCCCAAGGACACAACGGCAGCGATTTTGGATGGTAAGAGGCGGGGAGCGAACCTGCAACCCTCAGGTTTCTGGCACGGTTGCTCTACCCACTACGCCATACCACCCCGATATAATATTATATTATATATTCCAGCCCTACATAATATTCCAGCTCTACATAATATTCCAGTTCTACATAATAGTCCAACTCTACATAATATTCCAGCTCTTCAAAATATTCCAGTTCTACATAATATTTCAGCTCTACATAATATTCCAGCCCTACATAATATTCCAGTTCTACATAATATTCCAGCCCTACATAATATTCCAGTTCTAAATAATATTCCAGCTCTATATAATATTCCAACTCTACATAATATTCCAGCCCTACATAATATTCCAGCTCTACATAACATTCCAGCTCTACATAATATTCCAGCTCTACATAATATTCCAGCTCTACATAATATTCCAGCCCTACATAATATCCCAGCTCTATATAATATTCCAGTTCTACATAATATTCCAGTTCTAAATAATATTCCAGCTCTACATAATATTCCAGCTCTACATAATATTCCAGTTCTACATAATATTCCAGCTCTACATAATATTCCAGCTCTACATAATATTCCAGCCCTACATAATATTCCAGCTCTACATAATATTCCAGCTCTACATAATATTCCAGCTCTATATAATATTCCAGCCCTACATAATATTCCAGCTCTACATAATATTCCAGCTCTACATAATATTCCAGCCCTACATAATATTCCAGCTCTACATAATATTCCAGCCCTACATAATATTCCAGCCCTACATAATATTCCAGCTCTACATAACATTCCAGCCCTACATAATATTCCAGCTCTATATAATATTCCAACTCTACATAATATTCCAGCTCTACATAATATTCCAGCCCTGCATAATATTCCAGTTTCACATAATATTCCAGCTTTACATAATATTCCAGCTCTACATAATATTCCAGCTCTACATAATATTCCAGCCCTACATAATATTCCAGCTCTACATAATATTCCAGCTCTACATAATATTCCAGCTCTATCTAATATTCCAGCCCTACATAATATTCCAGCTCTACATAATATTCCAGCCCTACATAATATCCCAGCTCTACATAATATTCCACCTCTACATAATATTCCAGCCCTACATAATATCCCAGCTCTACATAATATTCCACCTCTACATAATATTCCAGCTCTATATAATATTCCAGCCCTACATAATATTCCAGTTCTACATAATATTCCAGCTCTACATAATATTCCAGCCCTGCAATATGGAAACTGCCTGCTTGTTTTAAGAGCGTGGGAGAGTCCCATGCTTAATTAATCTCATAAATCCAACAAGCGTCTTCTTTTTTTTTTTTTTTCTCTCTCCTTACTTTAACGACACGTGATGCGGAATTAACGGCCCCGGTGCACTTAAAAATATTTTGTTTACACATGCTGATTAGCGAGGGCATGTAAATGGTTTCAAACGTCAACCCCCCCGGCCCGCCGGTCTGGACCGCCACGTGCTGCTAATGTCCTGCGGGCGGAGCGCTAATGTCTAAATAAAAGCTGTCGGCGGAGCGTAATCCTCCCTCGCTAACGTCGCCTCGTATATCGCGGGGCCCTCGCCTTGTTTGTTTTGCGTACGGCTGCTTCGGAAGGGGAAATGATGGCGGTATTTTCTCGCCGAGCGTAATGACTTCCCATTTGGAAATCTTAAAAGTCTGCAACAGGGCCGCACTGTGCATCCTGATAAGCCTCAGGCATGAGCGGGCTTTATTCTTCAAGACAAACTCCGACTACAGTGTCCTCTGCATAGTTTCTGTCTGTCCTCTGTAGTAGACATTAGGGTACTACGGTATACCAGTACTAGTATCACGGTACTGATGAATCAAAAACAGTGCGATACTGGAAAAGTACCGGTTCCCCATTTTTTAAACATTTTTTTTTGTCGTCGCATGGTGACATTACTGGTTTGAGGAGCACGTTCGGCAGTGCACACACACAGAGTACTTACAAGCAGACACAGTGTGTGGACAGAAAAGGGAGAATGGACGCATTTTGGTGCACAAAGTAAAGATAAAGGTGAGGTTATAACACTGAAACACCCTCAGTCTGCGGTAGCTTCTTCTAAATCACGAATCTTCGTCTCCATGGCGACGAATAAAGTAAGTTTCTTACAAGTAGCATTATCACTGTAGGACGAGGAATAGCTAAACATGCTTCACTACACACCGTAGGAGGATACAATAGCTCACCGGCGTCACAATGTAAACAAACGCCATGGGTGGATCTACACCTGACATCCACTGTAATGATACCAAGTATAAGAGCGAATCTAGTCGATACTACTATGATTACATCGATATTTTTTTTATCATCACACAATCTTTTTTCCTTTTTAAACAAATTCATATTATGTTTATAAAGTCAGGACTTTGAATATGACCAATGTATGAGCCTGCAACTACTTGGTATCGGATCGATACCTAAATGTGTGGTATCATCCAAAACTAATGTCAAGTATCAAAGAAGAGAAGAATAAGTGATTATTACATTTTAACAGAAGTGTAGATAGAACATGTTAAAATAGAAAATAAGCAGTTAATAACAGTAAATGAACAAGTAGATTAATAATCCATTTTTACAGCTTGTCCTTTATAATGTAGAAAAAAATAATAGAATGATATGACACTGCATACGTCAGCAGACTAATTAGGAGTCTTTGTTTGTTTACTTACTACTAAAAGACAAGTTGTCTAGTAAACATATGTTTCATGTACACTAAGATTTTTTTGTTCAAATAAAGAAAATAATGCAATTTTTTGTGGTCACCTTTATTAAAAGTAGTATCGACTAGAACAGGGGTCCCCAAACTACGGGCCGCCGCCTGGATACAAATCCGGCCGACGGGAAGTCCCAAGTTTAAAAAAAATAATATCCTTTTTTTTTTAATGATTATTTTTAAACATCTGTCCTTTCTAATCCATTTTCTACCGCGTGTTACTCTCGGTGTCTCCTAGCCGCTCAGGCAAATCATATTGTCTAAAAATGCATTTTCCCATTGATAACGTGACATCATCGCGCTCGGAATATATACAGCCCAGCCCTTGGCCTAACTTTTTTAACCCAATGTGGCCCCCAAGTCAAAAAGTTTGGGGACCCCTGAACTAGAATGACTCAGAATAATCCGCAACGATTGGAACCTGTGCACGTTACAATGCACACTGGCCTCCACTAGCCAGGGCGTAACATAATCGGGGGCTTGTCCGGGATCGGTGGTATTACGCCAATTTCTTGTTTGCAAAATTCTGAAGTTTTAGCTAACTTGGGGTTCTTTTTGGCTCATTTGTCTGACTTGTCTGGTCACTTTTTTCCCCGATCATCCTTGTAACACTTTTGTGATTGGTCATTAAACAGTAGAATCATGTTTCAATGTAAGAGTTGTAAAAACACAAAGAGTTTCAGCAAATGTTATTTTGAACCTTTGGTAAGCTACTCCTATGCTCTCGAAACATGTATTCCTGTTCGAACATTGTTAAAAAGTGCAGTAGTATCGACGAGAATGACTCAAAATAATCCACAACGATTGCAACCTCTGCACGTTACGATGCACACTGGCCTCCACTAGCCAGGGCGTAACATAATCGGGGGCTCGTCCGGGATAAGTGGTATTACGCCAATTGCTCTTTTGCGAAATTCTGAAGTTTTAACTAACTTGGGGTTCTTTTTGGGTCATTTGTCTGACTTGTCTGGTCACTTTTTTCCCCGATCATCCTTGTAACACTTTTGTGATTGGTCATTAAACAGTGGAATCATGTTTCAATGTAAGAGTTGTAAAAACACAAAGAGTTTCAACAAATGTTATTTTCAACCTTTGGTAAGCTACTCCTCTGCTCTCGAAACATGTATTCCTGTTCGAACATCGTTAAAAAGTGCAGTAGTATCGACTAGAATGACTCAAAATAATCCGCAACGATTGGAACCTCTGCACGTTACGATGCACACTGGCCTCCACTAGCCAGGGCGTAACATAATCGGGGGCTCGTCCGGGATAAGTGGTATATTACGCCAATTGCTCGTTTGCGATATTCTGAAGTTTTAGCTAACTTCGAGTTCTTTTTGGCTCATTTGTCAGTCAAAAGATGCCTTTCGAAGGCTGCAGCAATACAGTGTTGTATCATGAAGTGATGGCGCATGTAAATAAGCTAAAGCATGGTATGGTAAACCTGCCCGTGGACAAAAAGGCAAAAGACATTGAAAACTATACCTTTCTGAAAACACAACACTGTAGCCCCTGGTGTCCGTGCCCACCTGTGTCCACGGTACACTTGGGGATGTTTTCCGGAAGAAAACGGAGTCATAAGATCAAGTTCCTATTAAATGGCTTCCCAACCTCCCGAGGCAGCGGAATTGGATTACCTCCACAGATGAAACTACTCCAACTGCAATTTGATGATTGAGCAACTTAATTGCTGTCTCAAAAAAAAAAAGAAGAAGAAGAAGAAAAAAAAAAGACTGCAACCCCGACGGAGAATTGCTTTCTGATCTTTTGTGCGCTTGGATGACAGTCGGGGTCGGATAATTTGCTCACTCCGGTGTCTGTAGTCTCGTATGAAAAGACACAATGGCTATAGCTGAAATGATTAAAGGAGCATTAGGGCCATAGTAAAAAGACGAGTGAAAGTATAGGATATATAAGTCATAAAGTTGTGCGAATAAAATTGAATAATTGAGAGAAAAAGTGGTAATGTTAGGAGAATTAAATCGGATTATTACCAATAAGTCGCACTGATAAGTGAGAATTAAAATCATATATTTTCTGAGATCCTCAAGAGTCCTCTCTACTTAACACACGGAGTACTTTTACGCCCACGACTTTTTTACTCTGAGAGTTTTCATTTCCTCTCAAAAGTGGCCAAATTGTTCAAGTGTCCGAAAAATGTTGTTCTGTGATCACATTTTCTTACCGGTAAGCAGTGAAGTTGTCACGTTGCGTAAATGGTAAATAATGAGAGAATACAACAAATCCTTTTCAACTTATATTCAATTGAATAGACTGCAAAGACAAGATATTTAACGTTCCAACTTGTAAACTCTTGTTATTTTTTTGCAAATATTAGCTCATTTGGAATTTGATGCCAGCAACACGTGACAAAGAAGTTGGGAAAGGTGGCAATAAATACTGATGAAGTTGAGGAATGCTCATCAAAGACTTATTTGGAACATCCCACAGGTGAACAGGCTAATTGGGAACAGGTGGGTGCCATGATTGGGTATAAAAGCAGCTTCCATGAAATGCTCAGTCGTTCACAAACAAGGACGGGGGCGAGGGTCACCACTTTGTCAACAAATGCCTGAGCAAATTGTTGAAGAACAACATTTCTCTACCAGCTATTGCAAGGAATTTAGGGATTTCACCATCTACGCTCCGTAATATCATCAAAAGCTTCAGAGAATCTGGAGAAATCACTGCACGTAAGCCATGATATTACGGACCTTGGATCCCTCAGGCGGTACTGCATCAAAAAGTGACATCAGTGTGTAAAGGATATCACCACATGGGCTCAGGAACACTTCAGAAAACCACTGTCAGTAACTACAGTTGGTCACTACATCTGTAAGTACAAGTTAAAACTATACTATGCAAAGCCAAAGCCATTTATCAACAACACCCAGAAACGCCGCCGGCTTCGCCGGGCCCGAGCTCATCTAAGATGGACTGATGCAAAGTGGAAAAGTGTTCTGTGGTCGGACGAGTCCACATTTCAAATTGTTTTTGGAAACTGTGGACGTCGTGTCCTCCGGACCAAAGAGGAAAAGAACCATCCGGATTGTTCTAGGCGCAAAGTTAAAAAGGCAGTATGTGTGATGGTATGGGGGTGTATTAGTGCCCAAGGCATGGGTAACTTACACATCTGTGAAGGCACCATTAATGCTGAAAGGTACACACAGGTTTTGGGAACTGAGGAGACACATTTTTGAAGTGGAATTATTTCCCATTCTTGCTTGATGTACAGCTTAAGTTGTTCAACAGTCTCCCTTCTCATATTTTAGCCTTCACACATTTTCAATGTCTGGACTACAGGCAGGCCAGTCTAGTACCCACACTCTTTTACTACGCTGTTGTAACACCTGGCTTGGCATTGTCTTGCTGAAATAAGCAGGGGCGTCCATGATAACAACATATGTTGCTCCAAAAGCTGTATGTACCTTTCAGCATTAATGGTGCCTTCACAGATGTGTAAGTTACCCATGTCTTGGCCACCAACATGCAGTACCGCCTGAGGGGATCGAAGGTCAGGGGCATTCAATGTTGGTTTTCAGCCTTGCTGCTTACGTGCAGTGATTTCTCCACATTCTCTGAAGCTTTTGATGATATTACGGAGCGTAGATGGTGAAATCCCTAAATTCCTTGCAATAGCTGCTCGAGAAATGTTGATCTCAAACAATTTGCTCAGGCATTTGTCGACAAAGTGGTGACCCTCGCCCCCGTCCTTGTTTGTGAACGACTGAGCATTTCATGGAAGCTGCTTTTATACCCAATCATGGCACCCACCTGTTCCCAATTAGCCTGTTCACCTGTGGGATGTTCCAAATGAGTGTTTTGATGAGCATTCCTCAACTTCCTCGCTCTTTTTTTTGCCACTCGTGCCAGCTTTTTGGCATCAAATTCCAAATGAGCTAATATTTGCAAAAAATAACAAAGTTTACCAGTTGGAACGTTAAATATCTTGTCTTTGCAGTCTATTCAATTGAATATAAGTTGAAAGGGATTTGCAAATCATTGTACATAAACAGAACCAATTAAGCTAGTATGTTTGGATGCTACTGTACAGTGTATGATTTTTTTTTACCCCTCATAATAGTAAAACCTTTTTCTCATAAAATGAATTGTTCTGCAACAAATAAAAGCAAGACCATTACCTGGACTTTGTAAGTAATGTCTCCTCTCTGGACAAGTGGTGACCAAGGGAGACGTCGCCGCTTCGGAAGTGAATCCATTAATTGAACCGGTGAAGCAATTATGAAATATGCATGCGGAACGTATCCCGTCATTGGCTTGAAAGTCTATTATTGTCCTGTGCTGCCCGTTTTGGCGTTGACGCTTTAATTGGCTATTCTCAGCGCTTACTCTGCGAGGGGGAAATATGCGGGCGGGGTGGGGGGGAGAGTTTCTGGGACAACTTCTGAGACGCACACAGACACGTTTGCTGCACCTCAGAGGACGTACAGTGCAGCGTGTTGATTTCCATTCCTACCCCCTAAAGCAAACATACCTTGCTGTACCACGCTGCAGAGATGTTGATTTACACGGCTTTACGCTGACATTTTGGTCCCCAAAAGGGAGGTGAGTCGCTGCAGTGTGACTGTGTAAACACATTAATGTCTCCACTGCATAAGGAATAGCTGCACACACACACGCACACACACATTTTTGTATTTCTTACCTTCTGGAGACTCTCCGAAAAGTGCCCACCTCTTTAGGACCACCCTTTCTAGATGTATAACCATTTGTATTTACAACATTAATAATATATACATACTATGCAAATATAAAAAAAGGTAAGCTTTTAGTTATTTTTTTTTGTTTATAATTGGTTTTTAATTTTCATTATTTACTTCAAATTACTACAGTATGTCTTCAGATCACAGGTGTTCATTTTATTTGGCCCCGGAAAGCCTGGAAATTATATGCATCAATAAAGTACTGTATTTTTTTCTTAATAAATGTATTCTTTCTTTCTATTTTGGGAGAAATAAAATAAAAAGGTACTCCATGTAATCGCAAATTATGTTAACTTGAATATTGTCTAATTATGCAAAAAATATATGATCAAATATTCGAACCATTTTTTAAATAGAAATAAATACTAATAATGATGATTTCAATGCAAGTTATCCATTAAAGTGTGCAATGTAAAAATATCAATAGATTTTATGGTCATATTGTGAGATTTACTGTGGTTTTTACGGCATTTTTCTCTAAATGAGAAAAAAAAACAGTACTTTTTTTTACTGTAATAAACTGTGGCGCCGTTTTGGCATTTACAGTAATACACCGAAAAATCTACACTTGTTGATTCACGGTAAAAAAAAAAAACCCAAGAAACTGGCAGCTCAGGTGCCAAAATTGTACTGTAAAATTTAATTTTTAAAATTTACAGTAAAAAAAACAAATGTACATTTTACAGTAAAATTCTGGCAACATAACTGCCTTTTTTTTGTTTGTTTTTAAAAAAATAATAAAAACAACAGTATTGTTTTTCCATTTACAGTAATATACACTACATTTTGAGGTGAAATTATTGCAACTTACCATATTTTTTAAAATTTTAGTAAAAAAAAAAAATCTACTAATAAATAATATAATATAATAAATAATATAATATAATAAACACAACTGCGATGTGGCCCTCAGTGAAAACGACTTTTGACATATTTTTTCAATTAATTTTGGCCAGAAAGGGAGCACTTCAAATTTTTACACGCACTTGTTATTTCATATGTTGCACTTTTAAAAGCGACACACAAAATGGATGGATTTATGTCCTAACTTGTTCACTGGTTCCTTGTTGATGTCTCAAGGACGGTAGAAATACAAGAACACACACAAACACACACACACACATTCTTGTATTTCTGACCTTCTTGAGACCTCCAAGAAATGCCTACCTCTTTAGGACCACCCTTTCTAGATATATAAAGATTTGTGTTTACAACATTAATAATATATAACAAACTATGCAGATGTAAAAAAGGTAAGCTTAAAATTATTATTTTAATTTTTTTATTTTTTTTGTTTGTAATTAGTTTGGACCACGATTTCGGTCCTAACTTGTTCACAGGTCCTCATATGGAAGGTACTTTTCCTTGTTGGTGTCTCAAGGAGGGTAGAAATACAAGAACACACACACACACACACACACACACACACACACACACACACACACACACACACACACACACACACACACACACACACACACACACACACACACACACACACACATTCTTGTATTTCTGACCTTCTTGAGACCTCTGAAAAATACCTATCTCTTTAGGACCACCCTTTCTAGATATATAAAGATTTGTACTTACTACATTAATAATATATACAAACTATGCAGATATAAAAAAGGTGCGCTTAAAATTATTATTTTAATTTTTTAATTTTTTTTGTTTGTAATTAGTTTGGACCACGATTTCGGTCCTAACTTTTTCACAGGTCCTCATATGGACGGAAGTTTTCCTTGTTGATGTCTCAAGGAGGGTCGACATTCAAGAACACACACACACACACACACACACCCACACACACACACACACACACACACACACACACACACACACACACACACACACACACGCACACACACACACACACACACATTCTTGTATTTCTGACCTTCTTGAGACCTCTGAAAAATACCTATCTCTTTAGGACCAGCCTTTCTAGATATATAAAGATTTGTATTTACAACATTAATAATATATAACAAACTATGCAGATATGAAAAAAAGTAAGCTTAAAATTATTATTTTCATTTTTTTATTTTTTTTATTTGTAATTAGTTTGGACCACGATTTCGGTCCTCACTTGTTCACAGGTCCTCATATGGACGGTACTTTTCCTTGTTGATGTCTCAAGGAGGGTAGAAATACAAGAACACACACACACACACACACACACACATTCTTGTATTTCTGACCTTTTTAAGACCTCTGAAAAATACCTATCTCTTTAGGACCACCCTTTCTAGATATATAAAGATTTGTATTTACAACATTAATAATATATAACAAACTATGCAGATATAAAAAAAAGGTAAGCTTAAAATTATTATTTTAATTTTTAAATTTTTTTTGTTTGTAATTAGTTTGGACCACGATTTCGGTCCTCACTTGTTCACAGGTCCTTATATGGACGGTACTTTTCCTTGTGGATGTCTCAAGGAGGGTAGACATACAAGAACACACACACACACACACACACACACACACACGCACACACACACACACACACACTAAAGCAGAGCTATTGAAATGGAGTCATGTGACGGTGCGGCGTGTGGGCTCAGTGGCAGCGTTGATTAAACATTAAGTAAGCGCTATAATGCCATTTTACCGTGGTGAGTCATCCCCGGCCCCTTTGTGCTATCATTTCATCTTTGCCCTTGAACTCAAAAACTGCGCCTCTCCGCCTGACAGGATAATGATCATGAATTATGCACGCGTCGCAACTTGGATTCGTTCTCATTCAACTTCGGGGAAAGTTGAGCTTGAGGACCCGCGGGTGTTGTTGTCATGCGACTGACAGGAAACGCCGCCGCTCGTTAAACGGGCTAAAAAGTCCAACCTTTTTGTTTGGCTGGAGTTCTCCGCGCGTCGTCGGGGAGCAGCCGACGCATTTTAATGTCGACTTTTACATCGGACCCGTTGCCATGCAGCGCATTTTATGGATGCATTTTCATTTCTGCGAGCTAGTAAAGAGACTGCGGCGCGAGACGAGGAGTCTGCAGAGACAGGAGGAGGCAGCAATGTAGCCCACATCCGCCGTCCTATTGATCGCTATTATCTTCAATTCATCTGCGCCGCCATGCTAGTTAGCATATATGCTAATCAGGGGTCAAACCTGTCTTTTTCCATCCATATGAATGATGATGAAACTGCAAGCCAGATGCGCTAGGAATACTGGAACTAAAACTCGAGAAACTGTCTATTCCAGGGGTGTCCAAACTTTTTGACTTGGGGGCCACGTTGGGCGAAAAATAAAATGTGGTCATACTCTAAGGCAGGGGTCACCAACCTTTTTGAAACCAAGAGCTACTTCTTGGGTACTGATTAATGCGAAGGGCTACCAGTTTGATACACACTTAAATAAAACGCCAGAAATAGCCAATTTGCTCAATTTACCTTTAACTCTTTGTTATTATTAATAATTAATGATATTTACACTTAATTGAACGGTTTAAAAGAGGAGAAAACACGAAAAAAAATGACAATTACATTTTGAAGCGTAGTTTATCTTCAATTTCGTCTCTTTAAAATTCAAAATTCAACCGAAAAAAAGAAGAGAAAAACTAGCTAATTCGAATATTTTTGAAAGAATTAAAAAAAAAGAATTTATGGAACATCATTAGTAATTTTTCCTGATTAAGATTAATTTTAGAATTTTGATGACATGTTTTAAATAGGTTAAAATCCAATCTGCACTTTGTTAGAATATGTAACAAATTGGACCAAGCTATATTTCTAACAAAGACAAGTCATTATTTATTCTAGATTTTCCAGAACAAAAATTTTAAAAGAAATTCAAAAGACTTTGAAATAAGATTTAAATTTGATTCTACAGATTTTCTAGATTTGCCAGAATAATTTTTTTGAATTTTAATCATAATAAGTTTGAAGAAATATTTCACAAATATTCTTCGTCGAAAAAACAGAAGCTAAAATGAAGAATTAAATCAAAATGTATTTATTATTCTTTGCAACAAAAAAAACATTTTTTACTTGAACATTGATTTAAATTGTCAGGAAAGAAGAGGAAGGAATTTAAAAGGTAAAAAGGTATATGTGTTTAAAAATCCTCAAATCATTTTTAAGGTTGTATTTTTTCTCTAAAATTGTCTTTCTGAAAGTTATGAGAAGCAAAATAAGATAAAAAAAGAATTT
This sequence comes from Entelurus aequoreus, assembly GCF_033978785.1. NCBI lineage: Eukaryota > Metazoa > Chordata > Actinopteri > Syngnathiformes > Syngnathidae > Entelurus > Entelurus aequoreus. The sequence goes on from NC_084739.1 coordinate 67,067,846, forward strand.
ATTTAAACAAGTGAAGACCAAGTCTTTAAGTTAAGTTAAAGTACCAATGATTGTCACACACACACTAGGCCTTAAAATATTTTCTTGGATTTTCAAATTCTATTTGAGTTTTGTCTCTCTTAGAATTAAAAATGTTGGGCAAAGCGAGACCAGCTTGCTAGTAAATAAATACAATTTAATTTTTTTCAACTTATATTCAATTGAATAGACTGCAAAGACAAGATATTTCAACGTGTTTCAAAAAAGCCGGCACAAGTGGCAAAAAAGAGTGAGAAAGTTGAGGAATGCTCATCAAAGACTTATTTGGAACATCCCACAGGTGAACAGGCTAATTGGGAACAGGTGGGTGCCATGATTGGGTATAAAAGCAGCTTCCATGAAATGCTCAGTCGTTCACAAACAAGGACGGGGCGAGGGTCACCACTTTGTCGACAAATGCCTGAGCAAATTGTTTAAGAACAACATTTCTCAACCAGCTATTGCAAGGAATTTCGGGATTTCACCATCTACGCTCCGTAATGTCATCAAAAGGTTCAGAGAATCTGGAGAAAGGCCGAAAACCAACATTGAGTTCCCGTGACCTTGGATCCCTCAGGCGGTACTGCATCAAAAAGCCACATCAGTGTGTAAAGGATATCACCACATGGGCTCAGGAACACTTCAGAAAACCCACTGTCAGTAACTACAGTTGGTCGCTACATCTGTAAGTGCGAGTTAAAACTCCACTATGCGAAGCCAAAGCCATTTATCAACAACACCCAGAAACGCCGTCGGCTTCGCTGGGGCCCGAGCTCATCTAAGATGGACTGATGCAAAGTGGAAAAGTGTTCTGTGGTCTGACGAGTCCACATTTCAAATTGTTTTTGGAAACTGTGCACCAAAGAGGAAAAGAAGCATGGGGACTGTTCTAGGGTGAAAGTGTAAAAGGCAGCATGTGTGTTGGTATGGGGGTGTATTAGTGGCCAAGACATGGGTAACTTACACATCTGTGAAGGCACCATTAATGCTGAAAGGTACATACAGCTTTTGGAGCATCCAAGCAACGTTATCATGGACGCCCCTGCTTATATCAGCAAAACGATGCCAAGGAGCAGTGTGGCTTCGTATTAAAAGAGTGCGGGTACTAGACCGGCCTGCCTGTAGTCCAGACATTGAAGGCTAAAATATGAGAAGGGAGACTGTTGAACAACTTAAGCTGTACA
>NC_084739.1:67074047-67076547 GCF_033978785.1 Entelurus aequoreus
ATATATATATATATATATATATATATATATATATATATATATATATATATATATATATATATATATATATATATATATATATATATATATATATATATATATATATATATATATATATATACACACATACATAGTGTCATAAGGAAGGCAACCCATGTTGTAAATGTCTATATTAGCTATATTAACCTACTATCAAAATGAATTAAAAATCTTATATAAGTGTTATAATGAAGGCAACACATGATGTAAGTGTCTATATTAGCTATATTAGCCTACTATCAAAATGACTTTAAAAGTCTTATATAAGTGTTATAATGAAGACAACACATGATGTAAGTGTCTATATTAACCTACTATCAAAATTACTTTAAAGTCTTACATAAGTGTTATAATGAAGGCAACACATGATGTAAGTGTCTATATTAGCTATATTAGCCTACTATCAAAATGACTTTAAAAGTGTTATACAAGTGTTATAATGAAGACAACACATGATGCAATTGTCTATATTAGCCTACTATCAAAATGACTGTATAAGTCTTATATAAGTGTTATAATGAAGGCAACACGTGATGTAAGTGTCTATATTAGCCTACTATCAAAATGACTGTAAAAGTCTTATACAAGTGTTATAATGAAGACAACACATGATGCAAGTGTCTATATTAGCCTACTATCAAAATGACTGTAAAAGTCTTATATAAGTGTTATAATGAAGGCAACACATGATGTAAGTGTCTATATTAGCCTACTATCAAAATGACTGTAAAAGTCTTACATAAGGGTTATAATGAAGACAACACATGATGTAAGTGTCTATATTAGCCTACTATCAAAATGACTGTAAAAGTCTTATATAAGTGTTATAATGAAGACAACACATGATGTAAGTGTCTATATTAGCTATATTAGCCTACTATCAAAATTACTTTAAAGTCTTACATAAGTGTTATAATGAAGGCAACACATGATGTAAGCGTCTATATTAGCCTACTACCAAATTTACTTTAAAAGTCTTACATAAGTGTTATAATGAAGGCAACACATGATGTAAGTGTCTATATTAGCCTACTATCAAATTTACTTTAAAAGTCTTACATAAGTGTTATAATGAAGGCAACACATGATGTAAGTGTCTATATTAGCCTACTATCAAAATGACTTTAAAAGTCAGGCAAGTAGAATTGTGAACATGTTGGCTGCAAAGTTCCCTGACTCACCTTGAGTCACAAAGTACTTTTCTCGAGCGCCAAGGAAGCGTGAGCACCTGAGTGTGAGTAATTGGTTCTTACGGGAAAACAACCCAACAAATATAAGTCGCGACTACGGCTTCCAATTCCGAGTATTGTCAGATGAACGTCACCAGATCCTCCACATATAAGGCAGATTTTTTTTTTTTTTTATGACACCGAGCCAGCCGTAAAATGAGGCGTCTTGGAGGAGCAATCACATACCCATACAATAGTGCAGCAACAACAATGCAGCTCACCTTTTAATTTACTTGTACGTTATAAAAGTGTGACGACAACCATAGAACTACAAATGAACTTAGTTACACATCAAAGACACTATAGGACAACTCACTGTTGACAATGAACCTTTCCATTTACCTCAATTTTCTGTCTTCTGTTTGTATTCAGTGACACTTCTCTGTAGGTTTTTGGATTTTTTTTTTAATATACTTTTTTTTTAGTCACTTTGTTTGATGTTCTATCTGCTTGTGGTAAAGAGGAAAGCAGCACATTGTGACTGTGACTGAAATGTAGGACCGGGAGGGGAAAGGGGAGTTTTTTTTAATTTTATTGTTATTATTATTATTATTATTATTGTTATTGTTTTGTTAATAGAATTGATTTAATTATTTTCATTTACTTTTATTAAAATTTGTTTTTTTTGGGGGTCGGGGGAGTTTTTTCTTCTTATTAATCTTCTTCTTCTTTTTCTTCTTCTTCTTCTTCTTCTTCTTCTTCTTCTTCTTATTATTATTATTATTAGAATTTTTTAATTTTTATGAATTTATTAAAAAAATAAATATTTTCACTTTTTCTATTTCTTTTTTTCGGAGGGAGGGAAAACGTTTATATATATATATATATATATATATATATATATATATATATATATATATATATATATATATATATATATATATATATATATATATATATATATATATATATATATATATATATATATATATATATATATATATATATATATATATATATGTATATATATTTGTATGTATTTATTTTTTCAATTATTATTTTATTTTTTTAACTTAAATTTTTTGAAATTTTTGGGGGGGAGGGAAAACGTTTTTATTATTATTATTATTATTATGCCTTTTTTATTTGTTATTTTTTCTTTATTTTTTACCTTTTATTTTATTTCTATTCTTGGGGGGAGGGATTTTTTTAAATTATTATTATTATTATTTTTATTTATTTATTTATCTATTTATTATTTAATTTATTTTTTTAAAACTATTTTTAATGAT
>NC_084739.1:67081547-67083606 GCF_033978785.1 Entelurus aequoreus
GGGTCAGCAACCCGCGGCTCTTTAGTGGCTCCCTGGAGCATTTAAAAAAAAAAAAGATTGAAAATGGAAAAAGATGTGGGAAAAATAATGTTTTTGTTTTAGTATGTTTTTAGTTTTAAAGCCCACTGTTTAATATGTGTGTGTTCGCTTCACCGATGACACTATTTGGCAAACATCGTTTTGTCCTACTCATTTCGGCGGTTCTTGAACTCGCCATGGTGTGGACTGTGACGCCACAGTTTGTTTACATGTGAAATCTTCCACGCCTTCTTTGTCTCATTTTGTCCACCAAACGTTTTATGCTGTGCGCGAATGTATTCTTCACCAATGACACTATTTAAGGAACTTCGTTTTGTCCTACTCATTTCGGCGGTTCCTGAACTCACCATGGTGTGGACTGTGACGCAACAGTTTGTTTACATGTGAAATCTTCCACTCCTTCTTTGTCTCATTTTGTCCACCAAACGTTTTATGCTTCATGCTTCACCGATGACACTATTCGGCGAACATTGTTTTGTCCTACTCATTTCGGCGGTTCTTGAACTCGCCACGGTGTGGTCTGTGATTGCACATTTTTTTTACATGTGAAATCTTCCACTCCTTCTTTGTCTCAATTTGTTCACCAAACGTTTTATGTTTTATGCTTCACCGATGACACTATTTGGGGAATATCGTTTTGTCCTTCTCATTTCGGCGGTTCCTGAACTCGCCATGGTGTGGACTGTGACGCAACAGTTTGTTTACATGTGAAATCTTCCACTCCTTCTTTGTCTCATTTTGTCCACCAAACGTTTTATGCTTCATGCTTCACCGATGACACTATTCGGCGAACATTGTTTTGTCCTACTCATTTCGGCGGTTCTTGAACTCGCCACGGTGTGGTCTGTGATTGCACATTTTTTTTACATGTGAAATCTTCCACTCCTTCTTTGTCTCAATTTGTTCACCAAACGTTTTATGTTTTATGCTTCACCGATGACACTATTTGGGGAATATCGTTTTGTCCTTCTCATTTCGGCGGTTCCTGAACTCGCCATGGTGTGGACTGTGACGCAACAGTTTGTTTACATGTGAAATCTTCCACTCCTTCTTTGTCTCATTTTGTCCACCAAACGTTTTATGCGTCATGCTTCACCGATGACACTATTCGGCGAACATTGTTTTGTCCTACTCATTTCGGCGGTTCTTGAACTCACCATGGTGTGGTCTGTGACACCACAGTTTGTTTACATGTGAAATCTCCCACTCCTTCTTTGTCTCATTTTGTCCACCAAACGTTTTATGCTTTATGCTTCACTGATGACACTATTCGGCAAACATCGTTTTGTCCTACTTATTTCGGCGGTTCTTGAACTCACCATGGTGTGGACTGTGACGCAACAGTTTGTTTACATGTGAAATCTTCCACTCCTTCTTTGTCTCATTTTGTCCACTAAATGTTTTATGCCTTATGCTTCACCGATGACACTATTTGGGGAACATCGTTTGTCCTACTCATTTCGGCGGTTCTTGAACTCGCCATGGTGTGGACAGTGACGCCACAGTTTGTTTACATGCGAAATCTTCCACTTCTTCTTTGTCTCATTTTGTCCACCAAACATTTTATGCTGTGCGCGAATGTATGTTTCCACCGATGACACTATTTGACGAACATTGTTTTGTCCTACTCATTTCGGCGGATCCTGAACTCGCCATGTGTGGACTGTGACGCCACAGTTTGTTTACATGTGAAATCTTCCACTCCTTCTTTGTCTCATTTTGTCCACCAAACATTTATGCTGTGCGCGAATGTATGCTTCGCCGATGACACTATTTGACGAACATTGTTTTGTCCTACTCATTTCGGCGGATCCTGAACTCGCCATGGTGTGGACTGTGACGCCACAGTTTGTTTACATGCGAAATCTTCCACTTCTTCTTTGTCTCATTTTGTCCACCAAACATTTTATGCTGTGCGCGAATGTATGCTTCGCCGATGACACTATTTGACGAACATTGTTTTGTCCTACTCATTTCGGCGGATCCTGACTCGCCATGGTGTGGACTGTGACGCCACAGT